>NC_142946.1:31698162-31708162 GCF_046866305.1 Octopus bimaculoides
ATGTATAGGCAAACACATACATATATCCATATATATGTATATGTGTGTATGTGTACGTTTATATGTATGTATGTGTGTATATATATATATATATATATATATATATATATATATATATATATATATATATATATATATATATACGTATTTGTGTGTATGTGTGTGTGTCTGTGTCTGTGTGTATGTGTATACGCCCACATCCAATTATTCAAGCATGCACATGTACAACATGCATGTGCAAAAAAATTTTTTAAATTATATGAAACACATTAGAAGAGCGTTGAAATAGGAAATTTTATGAAAACGAAATAAATATAGGAGATTCAAAATCACGAAAATGAAAAACACCAATAAATGAATAAATAAACAAAAGTTAAACATAAATGGAAAACAGCACGGTGAATCCAATATATAAAATATAGCGAAATGAAAGAAATAAAAGAATTGCATTAGATTTCAAAATCTTGAAGAGCAGTTAATTCCAATACTGAGCGTGAGATAGCCTTAGCAGAACGAAAATACAAAACTATTTGAAAAGCCATTCGAAATTCTATACACACGCTTCGCAAAACAGTTTTAGGCATAAGTTATATATAGATTTGTGTGTGTGTGTGTGTGTGTGTGTGTGTGTGTGGAAAGCAAATAATGCTTTGACGAACAGTTTGCTTGATGCAGTCGGCTATAAGGCTGGCAAAATGGAGATACTTAAAGAATATTTAGCTAACCATATACAACAATCGATTGCAATAATTTCTTTTCTTATTTTTTCTTAGTTTAAAAAATCCTCGTTCATGTGTGTGTGTGAGTGTATATATATGTAAATATACACACACACACACACACACACACACACACACATATATATATATATATATATATATATATATATATATATATATATATAATATATATATATATATATATAATATATATATATATATATATATATATATATATAATATATACATACATACATACACACACACAGAGAAAGAGAGACGAAGAGAGAGAGAGAGAGAGAGAGAGAAATAAGGAGAGAGAGAGAGAGAGCGAGAGAAAGAGAGAAGTGGGAGAGTGAGAAGATGACAAAAACATGATTTCATTCCACTTTAATTTTCCTCCAGCCGTGAGTTAACAATAATAAAATAAATGGCTGCAGAATCACATCCATTTCCTTGTAAAAGTTATTCGGACGATTTTGAGAAGAGATATTTTAAATGTTTTTCGTGCTGTGTATTTTTCATTTCATTTCAAAGTTTCAGCTCAGAGCTGCGGCCATGCTGATGCACCACCGTGTATGTATACAGAAGCATAGGTACACGTATAGACGTAAAAGTTCACACGTTCATAGATATATTTCTTTTGCCTCTGTGAAGGATGAACTTGTTTTAGGTTGTTATTTGTATTGATACAGTAGTTATATTTAGAATGGTGGGGACTGGGTAGATTTTGCTTCATTGTGTTATTTTCTATAGTATATTTTTGCACATACAAATACACACTCTTATGTATACATGCATATATATAATTTCTATACACATACACGCACACACACACATATGAGTGTGGTGTGTGTGTGTTGATTTGCTTTCTTTAGATTCGCAAATGAATGAAAATATAAAAAGATGTTGGCATTATCACATAAGTGTTATTGTGAACAGCATCCGGAGATTTTTAGAATCGCTGTGTATCTCTGGCACCCATTCGTCCATCCACTAAATCATCCATCAGTCTATCTATCCACCCAGCCAAGCAGCCAGCCAGCCATGTATACATACGAAATACAGATGAAAACAAAGAGAGAGAGAGAAGGGGAGGGTCCAGATCTAGTGTTCGTGAAAATCTATAATTAAGGAAAAATACAGTGCAATAAAACCCCGTCCATTTGTGATGAATGAATCTAATTACCATATTTAAGAAATTCAGCTGCTCACTTTTTGCACTGTTGATAAAACTGGAGCGTCATCCCCTAATGTAGTAATCATGTCAGCATGAATGTTCTAAGGGACTAAACCCTTTTTCAACAGGTGCTTGATAACACTATGGTGCTAAATTTTGTCCATCTTAAGAGTAGTCGCAACGAGTTACTCTGGAAGTCTTTTTTGAAGAATCAGATCTTTGTCTACCTGCAAATAAACAATGCAGTTATTAATAAGAAGCGTTGAAATGAATGCATTCAAAATTTCACAGTTGTAGCATCACTCCATAATCAGCCATTGAACTTTTCAGCCTCCCTTCGCTTGTCTATCTATCTATCTCTCTACAATAGGTCTCCACACTATACTACAACTCTTCCTCGCTACTATATCTATTTACCATTTCAGTGCAGCTCTCTATCTCTCTAACCAACGAAGATTTCTCCACGTGGTTAGCTGACTGGATAGAAATGGCAGCCAGGCCGTCTTCAGATCTTGTCCTACTAACTTGGAAATGAAGGACGTATCAGTTAATTTGGGTCTGGATTTTCTGTGCCAGGGCAAAGGACGGATGTTCACAGCTGATTATACGCCGATTCAATCGCAGCCTAGACGGGTTCTAAAGAAGAGAACAACCACAATAACAACAGCAACGACAACGATGACAACAGCAGCAACAGCAACAATAACAGCTTCCCTGCTTCCGCACTAACTGAATTATCATGAGGCTGCGATGTACCGAAAATTAATAATTTGTCAATAACTATGGACTTTGATAGTTTGTGTGACAGTGGAAGGAAAATAAGATTGCGTGATCTTGATGACTCAGGTAAATAAATGATCGATGTAGGTGAAGCAGCTTTAATTCAGAATCAAAACCAAATGACGGAGTTGTTTAACCATAAAACTACTGCCACTACACGCCAGAGAAATTGTTATTAAAAATAATGATTATTAGTTCAGACGTTTCTATAATGGTTGCATGTGAAGCGATTTGTTATATTGCTTGTCTAAACACACTCACACGCACGCACGAGATCATTAGTATTTACGAAACACTGGCACTAGATGGCACTGTTTACTTGGAATTGATTCAAAATTGCTTAAGAGAAAACACCTTCAACACTATACTAATATATTTCAGTCTCATGGGTTCTAGGAATTAAGATGGACATTTATGGTCAATTAGGTGCTTAAAAAGGTGCGTCGATTCGAATCAAACTTTTCAGTAAACAGATGCGAATACTTATTTTAAGATATCGCTGTATCATTAACTGTAAAATATTTGCATAACCATCGGCTATAATAGCTACCTGGTATATGATTTTGCTGAAATAACATCGTCTGTTTATAGGCTTTCGTCTAAGGATCTCTATGAAGATAACATGCTGCATATAATAAACTGGCATTTGAACAGAATGATTTCCTATTTCTTATTACATTCAGACACACAGATCTTATGTTAATATCTCCATATTTCACTTTTACGTTCAGCAATTGTTCCTTTGATTGGGTCATTTCAAAAGTATCTTTCCAGTGATTGACGACATTTCGTACAAATGCTAACTGAGACATCGAAAGTTACTGAACTTGTAACAAATTCTTAAAGCTTTAAACCTGACATAATACATTTGTATGATGACCAGAAAGTATCTATATGAATATGCTGTATTGGAAGATAATTCAGTCATGATCGTATGTCAAATGAAATATTATTGTTTAGCTCGTTCGATTCCCATAGCTAATAACACGTGACAACGTTTCGAATGTTTAGTAGATTATGTTCAAGAACTATACTTGATTCGACACAGCAGTGTCATATTTATTATGCCAACATCTATAAATATGCCGCTGTATGTAAATATAATCACTTGAATTCTAGGGAACCACTCGTAATCTAACCGTCAGAAAGAATCAACGCAATAAAAACAAATATATGTTAATTTGTCGCTGAAGACTTCTGCTCGGTGTGTTAGGCATTTTGGGGGCGGCAGAGTACACATGCGCCCCACATTTAACATTTATAGAATATACAGTATATAAACATTGACCCAGCTAAAATTTGGTCGTGGGTTCGATTCCCGGCGGCGCGATGTGTCCTTGAACGAGACACTTTATTTCACGTTGTTCCTGTCCACTCAGCTGGAAAAAATGAGTAGTACCTGAAATTCAAAGGGCCAACTGTACACCCCCACCTCCATTGCACACACTATTTTTATCTATCCAATCAATATCTATGCAGATTAGGATAAAATCAGGAATACAAAGAAACTGGTGTTAGTCTTTATTAACGACAGCAGTTCATAAAATGGCTTTCTAGGTTTAATTGATGCAAGGAGTGAAGAATTTAATATTTTGGGAGTGAGAAAGAGAGAGAGGGGAGAGAGGAGAAGAGATAGAGAGTGGTGTCGTGGCTTGGATTGGTGGAAAATAATTCTACATGGAGTGTTCACTCTATAGTCTACATCTATACTCAATGTTTCGCTTTCCAATCAACATCCACGCTGGCTCTATCTAATTGATTACCATCTACACGTTGTACCCTTCTAACAGGGTGTCCATAACAGAGCGAGGTGTATCAAAGTGAAGCATGCCAAATGTTAGCTAGACAAATTAACGCAACACAGACAGTTATCAAAGCACGGAACGCATCGATGAAGGGACGTTCAATGCTGTTAGATAATCCACAACTCCAATAATGTCCGAAAGTATCCAATGATGAATGGAACCTTAAGCATGGCGTAAAACATAATAAAAACAGACGACTGGGTTACGTAGTTTTGCTACAAATGTTTCGTAAAGATTCCTTATTATGATATAAGCATAGTACTGACAATTATACAGTGTACACATCAACAACATTACATAATACGTAGCGCAACTCTCAACCCATCAGGCTAACCAAATAGACAAGCGGGCAGAGACATGTTGATTATTCAACAGATTATTAACAAGTCAAATTTCTAATCAGAATTACCGACATTTAAGAAATGTAAAGTGGGTGAAACTACAATCTTTCAGTCGAACGAGGGTGAATAGCAGAGTGATATTGTAAATTCAGAACAATTAAAGGCATTTTTATTCCAAGGATGTCATTAAACTTCATAACCTCGCTCATCAAGACTAGTAGAGGTAGAAAATGCTTGTATACCGGTGGATAGCTGGTGCCGAGCAGAGCAATAAGTTCCATAAGCTATTTTTGTCTAACGACAAATACCGATGACTGTAACTTCATTTGATCGATATTTTATATAAATCGATTTAATAACTTTATTCAATTTGCTTCTAGCCCTGGGCAATATCTTCATAAAATTCAATAAATTCTTTATAAACCCTTTATAATTCTTTATAATTCCTTACTCATAATAGTTTTAGATTATCATAGTAGTGTTTTAGCTATCTACTGAATTGTTTTCGTTATTTATCAGAAATAAGGATATTTACCCGTTCTTCTAAGCTATCTTGAGTTCGAGAATTTCTTTATTTTTTCTAGAATACCAACTTACTCGGTGCTTCTATGTTTTTTACTATATATATATATATATATATATATATATATATATATATATATATATATATATATATATTCATATACACAGATACACACACATACACACAAACACACGCCATCTGATCAAGCACACACCAACTGCTAAACACAAGCCTTTGCACGTGCGCGCACACGCACGCATACACACGACAGCTTCATACATATACACACGTTCATACGCACACATATACACACTAATACACAAAACACACATCACTCCACACAATGCATACACTAGGTTACTTATACACATACACACGCACAAGTACATGAAATGCACATCACTCCACATAATGCACGCGCTAGGTTACATATACACATACACACACACAAAAGCCCAAATAATTTTCAGCTCGCCCACACATACATACCCATGCACATGCATACCCATTCACACATACACACTCACACCCACACCATTCTCACATACACACTTGCCATTGCACACTTTAGTTTGTCCAGGGCACCAATATTATTATCTCCTTTTCATTCAGCCACTTCCTTCCGACCATATGTTGGACCGTTAACTACTAAGCATTTTTTCTCACTCCGTTTTATTTTTGTTCTCTCTTCCACCCCCACCACTCCTAATCCTTTCTGTTGAAGAGTGTAAGATCGAAACGTCAAAAATGTTCCATTCTTCCCGAGCGTTACTCTAATACACCTATTTGTTGTTCCTTCATCTGTCTTCGTCTTTTATTTTCTGTAAATTTGAACTATGTATGTACGTATGTACGTATGTATGTATGTATATATCGAGAGAGAGAGAGAGAGAGAGATTGAATGAGAGACAGAGAGAGTGAAAGACATGCAACATGCATGTATATTATCAGAGATGTACCTACATATAAAGAAACTAGCTGACACGTTGCCAACTCAATCCAATACGTGTAATGTGAGAGATTTGTTGCAAGTGACATGAGTTTGTGGGAATTATATTTAGGAATATCGAGAGAAAAGAAAACATCGAAGTATAGTTGAATGATATAAAGTTGCCTCCGATGTCCGCTTGATGGGCATAGAGACATTCAGTAATATTATACATGTGTGAGTGTGTGCGTGTGTGAGAGAAAGAGAAGTGTGTGAGAGAGAGAGAAAGAAAAAGAAAGGGAGGCAAAGGGAGACAGAGACAGAGACAGAGACAGACAGACAGACAGAAACAGAGAGAGAGAGAAACAGAGCAGACACAAAAATATACACATTGTAACATGTTGTAGTCAAATAATAAATTCATTTCCTTTTGCTTTAGATAAGTGTCTACTTCTTTTTCTCTCTCACACTCTCTCTTTATATATATATATATATATATATATATGTGTGTGTGTGTGTGTGTGTGTGTGTGTGTGTATTTCTCTGTCTCTTTCTCTCTCTCTTTCTCTCTCTCTCTCTCTCTATCTATACCTCTGTCCTGGCCTCTACTTCACTGCTATACGCTTCTGTCCCTTCCTCCTTGTTCCACTTCCTCCCTCCACCATCCTCTCTATCTATTTATCTATCTGTCTTCCTCTATCTTCCTATCTACCCCTCTGTCCTGGCCTCTACTTCACTGCTATACCCTTCTGTCCCTTCCTCCTTGTCCCACTTCTTCCCTCCACCATCCTCTCTGCTCTCGTGTGACCTGTGGTCAACTTTCTTTTCACTCCAGCCGCTGTGAAGGCAAGACGAACTACTAGCGTTCTACCTCAGATTTGCGTTTGGCCGTACGGCTTTTGAATGTTGTTTTCACTGTCCATTTTTTCCTGTCTTGGTTTGTGTTTGCCACCTTGGAATCCTCTGTGTAGTGGGTTGATCCACTACTCAGGAAGAGACTATTCTAGAGTACGTTCTGTCTTATCTTCGAAACGTCTAGATAGAATAGAGACAGCTGATGAAGGGATATTCCAAGTGGCTTTCCGTTTTCCTATGTGTTCGTTCCGTTGTCTGTAGTTTATTGTTCTAACGTCCTGTACCCTGATATGCATGTATATACACATGTAGATGTAAGTATGTACATATATGTGTGTATACATGTATATATATTCTTTGTATTATTACATTATTGAACGCACACGTCCTTTTTTGCAAGTAAGTCTACTATATATATATATATATATATATATATATATATATATATATATATATATATATATATATATATATATGTATATACATATAAGCTTTCGCACAAATACGCTAACTCAAACAAACCTACTCAAATGCACATACACGCGTACACACGTACATTCCTATATGTGTGTGTATGTCCGTCAGTGACATTCACTTTCATCCCACATTCGAACGCCACGCCATTTTATCGCCATAGTTCTACCACAAATTGCGTCATGTTATGCCAGGTTTCTCCAACCATGAACATATTGACAGCAATAACTGCAATATTTCTATTGCAGAACATCATTAGAAAATAAAGATTTTCGGCGGGAAAAGTAATCGCATCCTAGTTGGACAATTGTGTATTGATTGATTGTTTGAATATAGGTAGGAATATCAAATGCAATTCTTTGAAGGTGACTGAACAATTCTCACATTACTTCTTCCTGACAGAGTTTCATGTGAGGCAAACACAAACGACTGAGAGCGTTTGTGCGATAATTTCTGGTTAGTTCTTTCGTAAAGAAAATTAAAGAACACTAATTGATGATTAGATTGGAAATATCTATAATTAACCAATGCTTTACTTCGTTTAGTATCTTTTGTTAAACCGTCGCAGAGTCTTTGATATTGGTTTATTCAGCGTTGATAACTATTAAAACCGTTATTTTTGCACAGAACACTTGAAATTTGCTGACGTAATAGACTATTTAGAAATTCATCAAGAAGAATAAAGACGATGACAGTGATGATGATGATGATGATGATGATGATGATGATGATGATGATGATGATGATGATGATGATGATGATGATGATGATGATGATGATGATGATGATGATGATGACGACGTCGACGATGATGACGATGATGACGATGATGATGATGATGACGACGTCGAAACGACAACGACAGCGATGGGGAAGAGGGGGAGCAGGAGGATTTAGAGGTAGTTTATGAAGAGAGTAGGCATTGTCATCATGACCATCAGCATAGAAAGTGTTTAAGAAACAAGAGTCTGCTCCTGAAGCTTGTTTTTGATTTTGCTGTCTTTGTTCAAGATGTACTTACCAGTGAAAAAAAAAGTATAACTTTATTAGAAAAATAATGTTCTCTACACTATATTCTCAATAAACAAAGCTTCGATGTGCACTCTTCACATTTTGATGTTCCGTTATTACACCATCAATAGGAAATGAAGGGAAGAGAAAGGCAGAGGCAAAGTTGTATGACAGCCTGATGATAGGAATCAGTCAACTGCACGTTTTCAGGGTAATTCTGATATACGTATGTACGATGATAAAAATATTCAGATAGAGGGATGTTTCCCGGAATGAGCTAATTTGAGAAATAGCTTTAAAAATATTCATTTACTGATCAATGAGTTTGTGGCAATACTTTAAGTGTTGTCTCTCAGGTGAAAATCTTGTTTAACGGAAGTGATTTGTGAAATCAATCACATATTTTGACATGGGCTTCAATTATTTGTTATTGATCATATCTGTCTTCACACACACATACACCCACAAGTACACACATAAATACACAGAGGCGAGCATACATTTATAGAAACCTACATATATGCACATATATATGTAGAGAAAGAGAGAGGTGGGGGTGAGATACAGACGTGTATGTGCACACACGTATAAGTGTGTTTATGTGTTTTGCCAACTGCAAAAAAATGTGATATAGATATTATCTTCCTATAATGCATGGTAATAGTATCTAGAATGGTGGTTCCCAGCCTGGGGTCCGCAGACCTCTGGTGGTCCGCAAATATAGTACTAGGGGTCCGTGAACTAAATTCAAAATTTCATATATATAATATATATATATATATATACATAAGGATAAGCATATTAAAAGGAATCCGTGGGAAAACTCATTTAAATAAAAGGGTTGGGAACCACTGTTTGGAACTACTGTCAAAAGGTTCGGAATCACTGATCTAGAGACACTGATCTTGAATAGAATAAGGTAAAAAAAATTACCCCAGTAAAGTTGACTGTATTGAACCTCTCAAATCAAAAGAATATTGATGGAAATTTAAAATCAAACCGCCACAAAGTTGAAACAGGACCGGCCAGATATAGTTGAGTGGGACATCAAGAAAAAATATCCTCTAATTCAGGATAAAAACATATAGGTACATTGCTGCATAATTTTTTTTCCTCAACAGGCCCTGCCCTGTTTAACATTGTCCCGAAACAGATAAAAGAGGAAACAGATCCTATCAGTTTTAAACGGAGTCTAGACAGCTTTCTTCAAAGAATACCAGACAAACCACCCATACCTGGATACAACTCACTCAACAAGAACTCACTACTTGAATGGACCATAGACAAAACTTGACTGTAAAAAGGATTTAGATAATCCTATCAGGTGGTGCTATTAAGTTAGACATGGGCTGGACCAACCTTTGGTCGAAACATATCTAAGTTT
>NC_142946.1:31713162-31733162 GCF_046866305.1 Octopus bimaculoides
ATGGTTGTTACCGGGGTTTATATTACTTGGATTATAACTATTACAATTAGTTGCCGAACCCTGGGTCGGAGAATGTGGGTACTGAGCATTATCGTAAGAGATTTGACTTTCAGATAGTGACACTTTAGGGTGGACAGTATAACGGAAAATTTTTCAGTACAAGTGTTAGTGTTCTGTGCGTTGTGCATATCGACAACATGAATGGAAGTAAGGTTTCCGTTGATGCTTGGACCGTCATCTCAAGTGTTTTCCCCTTCCACATCTCGCATCTGGTTCCCGTAGCCTGGAGCACCGCTATGTCGCCTTCACTTCCTTTGTGGACTGCAGCTGCTACCCACGTCTATTTCAGGTGGAATACATTCGACTTTAATCCTTGCTGCCCGTCTGCCCATATAAGTGGGCAACAACACCACTTCATCCTTTATAATCTTCGCTGCCTGCTTCTTTGCATTTTGTTCCTTTGTGAACCTCACCTCCAATGTACCAAATCTTGTTCCTCTCTTTATAAAGGCTATGTTGTGCCACAGGGACCTTAAAACTTTTTCTATTTGGTTTGTGTTTACATTCTCGATTCTGCTAGCCTTCGTTGAAAATGTTTTGTGCATAATTGTCTTTCTCCTGATACCTTCCAACATTTCCTTTGGAGGGAACAATTCCACGTTGTACCTCTCTCTAGAGATCAAATTTGAAAAATTACCAATTTTCTTATTGTCAATTTCTTCTTCCTCCTGTCATGTCACTTCCGTGAAGTCTTTCTTGTCATTCTCCTTGATTTTCTTATCCATTTCTCTTATCGCTTTTAGTAGTTCTTCCGAAGACTATAATTCAGACCCACTAAGGTCTGAATAAAATACACTCTTCTTTTTTCCCATAGCTAACTCTCGTCAAAAGAGGAGAAAAAGCACAAATTGCTGCAAAGCAGCACAAAAACAATTAACAAAGTGTTTATAAAAACACTGACACAAAAGCAAAACACTACGGAAAACACTGTCAAAATGACTTGGGTACACCTTGCAAAAGACCGGAAGCGTGCTAACGTTTCTGCCAGCTCGCTGCCTTTAAAACAGTTTGAATATTGAGCTACGTATTTTTTTTTTGGAGGGGGGGGGGATATATGTCCATGTTTGTGTGTTGTGTAATGGGTACGTGTTGTGTAATGGGTGTGTGCTGTGTATGTATGTGTGCGTTAAGACAAAGAAAGTGAGATGGGCGCTTCAGTAACTACCTCGTCTATAATAAGCTAATAATCTTTTAACTTCACCTGTATATATTATTTTAGGAATCTTGATAGAGATGATTTTATAGCTTCAGGTAAAAATGTGAACCTTAAAGCATTACTTGTTACTATTCAAGAAAGTAACTTCACGAAATAGCGTCATAGAATCATCTGAAACTGTCAGGTATCCAAGCAATTCATATCGATATTCAAATTGCATCGTTTAACATGTAAGGAAGCAATTCATTTTTATCGTATTTGCTGCAAACACAAATTCAGTATCCTTGCAGATATATGTAAATGTGTGTGTGTTTGTATGTGTGTGTAATGTGTGTGTGTATGTGCGCGCGTGTGCCTGCATGTGTGTGTGCGCGCGCATGCGTGTAAATTACCAAATGCATTCGAAGAGATGTCTAAGTCACAAATACATACTATAGCATACATAAACACTTCAGCCTTTTAGCTGCTAATCATGAAATCCCTTGTTTTCATTTATCGCTTTCGATATGTTATTTCAATATTTCCGCTCGTGTTATTTTCACGGTTTTTTTTTTTTTTTTACCTGGTTTCGACTGAGGTCATCCATGATTCAACAGACTTCTGATTGAATCTTTTGCAGATATATAGATATCTTCCTTCATAATCGACTACATTATCAGGTATCAGAAGTAATGTGAATTTTGAGGAATATTAAGTTTCTATTTCTTTACATTGAGTTACCACATGGAGGTGTGGGAGGTTTCTTTATGGCTTGTCTAAAGTGGAATGTTGTTGAAATGTTTTTACCACCAGAAAACATCAAATTTGTTGCCGTAATAAAAAGCACTGTGTGAGCTTCTTAATGAGTTGGAGAATCAACGAATCTATGGGTTTCATGGCAAAAAAGTGATGTTTTTGAAGCCTCTCAAGAGTTGGCATTTTCGAGATGCTTTTTTGAAAGATGATGTGCATAAAATTATAAGCACTTGATACTTATGTGCATTGGCTGAATCGTGCTGCTCGAGTAACATTTAACGCATTTGGCGAACTTTATCTCATGTACGGCATAAATACGTAGGAATATGTTTATGAGGCAAATGAGGAGGTTGAACAGCGAGTAGAGAGTTTTTTCATCGAGTGGTCGTTTCTTCGACAACCATTTCTGGGCGGAAGACCCTGAGAGAGTCAACTCTTTCCTACTAATAAGATATGAACGAAGCTGTGACTATCCAAATAATAAATCGGCCCTTATTTCATTAGTTGTGCTCCCAATAGGGTTAAATATGGCAAAAACCTTTATTAAAAACTGAAATAGGCTTCTACAACGGGGATAGAATATTTTATGGATTAATAAAATTATTCACAAGCATTCATTGATCTTTTTAACAACACCTTTAACAAATCCTACAATAAAACGCTTTCTTCATATATATGAAGTGTGTCTGTGTGTATGACCTGTGTAAATTTACGTCCGAATACTATACACACACACATATGCATGTAGCCTCGGGCCGACCGCGAAATTTTTCCCACGAGAGTCCTGGACCTAAGTTATGAACTCATTTGCATACAACCAATCAGAGCTTAACTATCAAACTAATTTAGGGGCACATATATATTTATATATTTATATATGCATGTATATATGTATGTATGTATATATATATATATATATATATATATATATATATATATATATATATATATATATATATATATATATATATGTGTGTGTGTGTGTGTGTGTATGTATGTATGTATGTATGTATAGATGAGTTCAGAAAAAAATTAGATTCAGATGAATATGGTACTTAAGTTGAGGCACCAGAATTTAGTACAGTATTATCCATACAATTTCAAAAAAAGGTGATTAAAATTAAAATAAGCAACAAGGATATCCAGAGGTAATGCAGTACGATCGTTTCACGCGACTCCATTTAATTGAACAATGCAACTATTACATCACTTTAAATGCAGAGCAATCATCAGCTGCACAAAGACAGAATTTAATTAAATTAAAACAGATGGACACATTAGTATAATTTTGCCTAAAATCTACAAGAAGTTAAGGAGATAGACAAAGAACATGCTGCCTTCACTTCAGCTTAGAAGCTACTAAGGTATCAAGAAGGAAGACTTGTTACAAATTTTGCTTGCCACTGTTTTATGGGTCAGTTTTAATTTATAGACTAGTTCTATCAAATGCTTGTAATTCTATAGTCTATAAATTAAAACTAACACCATAAAACAGTGACAATATTCTTAAAAGAACGAAAAATTATCCAGTAACTCGGGCTAATACGAGTGAGCCTGTCATTGAATGCTCGAAATGATGAGTAGACAGACAGCCGACAACTGATGAAGGGTCGTTCTTTGTATTACTTGTCCTGTTTTCAAATTTTTTCTCTCGTTTACGTATTTCATATTGTCTATAGTTGGTAACGTCCTGTACCCATATATACATACATATATATGTATATATATATATATATATATATATATATATATATATATATATATATATATATATATATATATATATATATATATATATATATATATATATATATACACACACACACATATATATATATATATATAGCAATAAGAAAATGGAGGGGAATAGGTGATATTCATCGGCTTGCAGACATTGTATTGTGTCAATTTACCTGTTTATTTGTTTACTAAAAGGACAATAAAAACAATATACAAACACATGCGACATATTATATCATATCAGTAATTAAAAAAGTTCATCTAGTGACAGAAAATGGAATAATGACTTACAGCTGTTTCAGTCTAGTTTGACGTGCCTCATTCTATCTATATAACTCCAGTAGGCTGAAGTAAATAATAGATGAAATAGATGAAATAAAGGTACATGGACGATTCTCTAGGCCTCTTCAGAGATTTTATAAAGTTCATAAGGTTAATTTAAAATATCCAAATATAAAAATATAAAAACCGTAAAAATCACATATATATGCATACTTTAACATATATAGATATACATAAATAAACATAAATATATATATGTACATTTAAATGTACATACACAAATGTCCATACATGCACATCAATGAGTCAATTATTATTGTTATTATACATGAGGAAACATATATATACGCACCCACACATACATACATGCATACACATATGTATGCATAAACATTTCTGTACAGACATGTTCCCTGGTACATATTGGATAGATATTATCCCTTAGTGGGTTGGATTCACAACCTCTAAGTTTCTTAGATTTATGCATACATACATATATATATATATATATATATATATATATATACATACATATATTACTTATATTATTATATATATATATATATATATATATATATATATATATATATATATATTATTTATATTATTATTTATATATATATATATATATATATATATATATTATTTATATTACTATTTAATTGAACGCCATTTCCAAGTAAGTTTATCTTAACCTTTTTGATGCGACTCTGCTCTTTACTGTTTTCTTCCTCCGTCCTTCTCTAATTCCATTTTCTTCTCCTTGCCTGACCATCTTTCTTTTCCTTGCATGACCATCTTTCTTTTCTTGCACGGACGTTCAAAGGACTGAACATTTTCTTTTCCTCTTCTATCTTTTCTCTTTTCAAAGAAAATATTTCTCCCAGCGTTCACTATTGTCCTCTTGTTCTGGTCTAACGACGCTCCATGTTTGTTTTCGTTCGGTTTCCTTGTATGTCTCCACTGTCCTGTTTTTATTCCCAACTTTGCCCCTCCATAAATCCAAAATTTTATTTTGTAATTTATGGAAGCAACTGTCTTTGAAGACTCATATTGTCGTTGAATGCACGATATGAGGAATAGATAGACAGCCGACAACTGATGAAGGATCTTTTCTCTGTGTTTACTTTCCTGTTTTCCATGTTTTCTCTCGTTGTTTGCGTATTTCATGTTGTTTACACAGTTGGTGATGTCCTGTACCCATATAATCGTATATATATATATATCATTTATATTATATATATATCTATACATGGTTGAGCTCGTTACCTCCAATCCATATATACATATATATATATATATATATATATATATATATATATATATATATATATACATGATTGAACTCATTACCTTCAATATATATATATATATATATATATATATATATATATATATATATATATATTACTCAAAACAGTTTACTTCGGATTCCGTGCTACTTCAAGTTTCGAAGTTTTGAAGCCCGTGACGAGAAAGGCCCGTTAGGGGCTTCGTGACTTGAAGTAGCAAGGAGTCCGAATTAAACTGTTTTGAATAACCCCTAATAAATGTGTTGAGTGCCCTTTCTTTGTTTCTTTTTTTCACTCACTCACACACACACACATATCGCCTACCAAATTTAAAATTTCAGATAGTGGTTGAAACAATATTCTATATAGTTTTTCTCATAAGAGACACACGTCGAAGGCGCGCCCTGTGCAACTGAACCCGAAATTACGAAAGTACGAAGTGAACATAATAATCGCACTCTCATAAGAACTCTGTCAAAGAATAATATTTATTCAGTAGTTTATCTTCAGGCACTTACACACACTCACACACAAACATACAGATGCAGACACACACACACACACACACACACACACACACACACACACACACGCAGATACTGGGGTTATAAATTCTTATTTTAAATAAATACGATTTAGTAGGATAAACGTATCTTTTAGTCTCTGTTGTATGAACTCTCACTGATATCTCACTATATATATATTTGATAACTCGTTTCAGCGTCAAAATGTTTTGTGACTAAAATCTTGCCTAACACTTTCTCTGTCTATATTATAATTATATTTAGTGATGTCATTGAATCTGAAATATCTTGAATTACATTCTAAAGAAAACGTTCTGTATGTATTGAAGAATTTACTTAATGATTCCATTTTCCTTTCGTGACTTGAAAACACGATTATGTAAAACAGTTTTGTTTCATCTCATAAAATGTTGTATACATTTCTGAGTTAGAAAGTTGCAATGTTTGCAAATGTATTTTTCTTTTGATGCGTAGTTTATGTAGAATTGAAATTAAATATTTGTGATATATATATATATATATATATATTCCTTTTGGACTTTTGTTGATATTATTGGTCGACTTTAAAGCTGTTCGTTATTTTAATGTTAGATTGGCTAATGCAATAACTGTTTCTTAATTAGTCATCCTTTGTTACTGCAGGATTACATGTCTTGATGTTACGCAATCTGTTCGCTTTAAAAATATTTTCAATGACTGGGTTTTTAGTATTTGAGGGAAACAATAGACAATATGACTACAAATGTACTGTGTCTACAAAACACTATGTTGAATACTATTATAAAACAAGCTTTAAAATTGTTCAATAAATATATGTCTGCTTTAAATCAGTATACTGTCTTGTTTTGTTTTCCGTATTTAGTTGAAAGAGGAGAGCGGTCCATGACCTATGAGGCTCACGCTGCTTAAACAGGTTGCAGTAAGGAGAACAGATTTCTATGAGATAGTTGTGATACGGGGAGAATTTGCAAATATTTAATGCATGTTTGCGGATGAGATAGAGCTGGGAGAATGGGTAAGAGAGAAAAATTTTAAGCACCAAGTGGTTACACTTGTATGTACCAAAGAAGCAAAAGTAAGTGTAACAATGGAAGAAAATGCTTTAATAATGACTGTGGATTTTTGGCAAGTATGTATGAAACAAAGTCTTCAGAAAGTCTAACATTCCAAAAGTTAACTTTCATATGCGCAGTTAAGTAGATGTCCTTAAACTCTTTGATAAAGTCATTGAATGACATTTCTCATGGCACCAACAGACAAAATGGAAAAGGCATCACAGCGTGTGGCATCCCAGATGTGGGAGGCCTACCGCCATAAAACATGAAAATTGTCATACCGTCCGGTCTTTTACCACCCCCTTGGTCTAGCACCACTGGCTCGAGCTGGAAAGGAAGGCCTGCGGTGTCTAGGCTCTGCTTTATGATCTTTTTAAGGGTGGCATGGCGTGGAAAGCAGCCAGCACTATGATGGCAGGACGGTGGGTGGAGGTAAAATCCACTGTGGGTCCGCAGTGGCATTCACGAGGCTCGCAGAACTGGAGACAAAGCCTCAGAGAAACGCCAATGCGCAGGCAATCGCTATCAAGCTGACTGCCAGTTGCGAGTGATGGCATCGCATGTGAGGCTCGGAGGCTGAGCGGAAACATGCCAGACAGTGCTAGTCAAGTCGGTGCACTAGCTCGTCCGCGGTCATGCTACACTAGATAGCATCCAATTTCTTTTGAGAGGACCGGACATCCACAGAGGGGAGAAGGGAATGGACATCAACTTGGCACAAGCCGACCTAGCTCCAAGTTACGTAGGTCATCCCGCGTTCCCCAATCACAAACGGTTCAGTTGTTTTGAGAAGAACCTTGTTAATGAGAACACAGCAAGAGGTCACCGACGAGAGAAAAGCCAGCAGTACCAGTGAGACCGGAGATCGAAGGCCAATGCTGCCATATATGAAAGTTACCTGTTGCCTGTTGTCATCCAGTGTCGTGGAACCTAACGTTGCAGATATCTTCGGTGACCCGTTGCATACAGGCATCAAAGTCCTTGAGAAAAGAAACGTGACTGTAGCAAAGGACACTGCGGAGGGCATACAATAGCTTCGGCATGGCGAAGCAGTTCTTTAATAGGGACAACGCTATGTGGACGTCGATCGCCTTCAGTCTGTCCGTCAGTCTTTCGTTCCTCCTGAGGGAGGAGCGAATGGCAGGCGGAAGGATCGGTGAAGCAAGAATAAGGACGTCCTCCTTAGAGGTCACCTGTACCTGGTGAAGTAGTGAAAGTACGTCTGAGACGGAGGTTGAATATGGTATGACCTTATTTGCGCTGAGAAACATGCTCGGAGCCCCGTAAGACAGTAGCAAGTGGTCACGGTGCAAACAGTTAAAGACGTTTTTCATGTCCAGCTTGACAATTGGGTGCTTCAAGTCGCTCGATGTCGACTCAGGAGGAAAGTCATTGAAAAATTGTCTAGCGACATTGGCAGCAGCCTCATACGCGCTGTCTACACCGGCCCCCAGCTGTGCTAGGTTAAATTTCACGCCATATTCGAAGGCGACAGAGCTGCAGATGACCTCGGCCATGAATTTCCGAAAGACATTGCGGACAGCGGTGGGGCGTATGACCCCGTCATTCTTCCTGAAAGCGATTAGGCAGGCTGAAAAGAAAAGACCTCGTGGTTAAGGGTTCAGAGCACCGTGGATGAGTCGATTGACGTGAGCCGTAACAGCGCTCAGCAGACTGCGCCCGGGTTCGGCAGTGAGTGGGGACAGTAAAACCTTGAGGTGGCAGGAAAAGACCTCAGAGCAGAGAGGATTCTTCCACGTACGGCTCCTGAAGGTCGGGTGGTAGTATGGGTCTGAAGTATACAGGTGGGTCAGGATGTTTGAGACAGAGAGCAGCCAGGACCTCTTCGGTAGGGTAGAGGACGGTGTTATGAGAAGCGACTACTCTGACAGCCGCTGAGGCATCGCCCTCGACGAGTTTGGCGTTTACCCGAACGTGTAAACGCTTTGAGACGGCGTTAGGGTGGAGGTCTGCGGGGGCGAGAATGGGCTGAGTGCAACATGTTCGGATACGCTAGGAATGGGCGGCTACCCAAAGGATGGTTGACCCTGATTAGGGCTGTTGTCGACAGGCCACCTCGATCGGCGATAGTGTTGGGAAGACCAAGAGCGAGGGGAAACGTTCTTCAGTAACACATACTAATTACATTCTCTAGCTCCCAACGTCGTTCATTAACATACTACTCAGCATTATTTGATCAGTGAATCTTGGATTTATTATCTGATATTATAACATATTTACTCTATCGACGATGTTTTTTCTTTCAGTGATTAAAATAGATTGATTGCTGTTGTTTAGCTCCAGGTAATACTTCGTCGAGCAAGACAATTGTAAAACATTCATGTGTGACTATTTAGGTTTTAGAACCCTATATCTAGGAATACGTTGTCTTTCCTTTCTCAGTCCCATTGCGTGGCACCTTGGGCAAGTATCTTCTACTGTAGCCTCGTGCCGACCAAAGCCTTGTGAGTGGATTTGATAGACGGAAACTGAAAGCCTGTCGTATATAAATATGTGTGTGTGTGTGTGTGTGTGTGTGTGTGTGTGTGTGTGTGTGTGTGTGTGTGTGTGTGTGTGTGTGTGTGTGTGTGTGTGTGTTAGTGTTTTTTCTCCCCACTATCGCTTGACAACCGATGTTGGTGTGTTTACGTCCCCGTAACTTAGCAGTTCGGCAAAAAAACGATAGAATAAGTACTATCGACTAAATGCGATACTCCAGCATAGCCGCAGTCAAATGATTGAAACAAATAAAAGAAAAAAGAATAAAAGTATACGATTTTTCCAATGATATATTTAGAGTGAAGCATTTAAGTTAATGAATGTTATCCGTGATATCCCACTCATGAACCATCAACATAGTCTAACCATAAGTGTAAAAGGTATATTTATCACTTCCTATGTATACACTTATGTTTAAATATAAAATATCTAAATATAAATATATAAAATAATTGAATTTAATTCACACCGTTCTTTTCCTTAGTTACCCATACGCACATAATACTTTATTTTACATGTATTTTACCCTTGCAGCCAAACATCTCTATTCGCACACTCATATATACCAGTACAAATGTATAATCTATGACTATCTCATCTTGCATAGTTACTATTTTCTCTTCTCACACGCACGTGCTCTAATGTCCATATCATCACGTCTCCAATCCAGCGAACCCAGCCCGCCCGCACTCACACACACACGCGCGCACACACACACACACACACATCAGTTGCACTCTTTCCTATATATATATATCTACTGCTTTTCATCGTATCACCTTCCGCCTTCAATCACTGACCATCAAACCATGCCAACTTCCATTTCTCTACTGTCTACCAAACTGGTTTATACCATACACGCATTTTCCTCCAATTAATTTGTTTTTTTTTTCTCCTCCTATCTATCGTGATAAAAGACAAACTATCCGAAACAACGGCACATCTTTTTCTTCACTTTGTTTGAATTTCTCGTGATTTTTGGTATACTGTATTTATATTAAATACAATACTTAACAGAGTTTTAGAATTTATTAATATAAACGTCTATGATTTAACATTAAATCATTGTAACAAAATTAGATTCCTAAAACCAAAATAGAAAGCGTATTTTCTAATCTACAATCCACAATCCATTTATTTAATCAGTCACTATCTATAATCGTTTCCCTAATATATAACACCGAGAATTTGCGAATACAATGAACGGTGCTATTGAAGTGTTGTTTTATAGAAATATTCTGATTTACTTGAACTACGAGGCATTATTTTCCGCAATCGAACAATACCTAATCATCCGAAAAAACACCCCCCCACACACACACACATGCACAATAATTTCCTCTTCTCCCTTGATATAAATCGTTTGGCATTTCGATCTCAGTTCAACTGAATTACAGAAATATTTCCAATCAATCAGGACAGGTATTCGACTAGCGGATCAATGAATGAAAATAATGCCCCAAAATACTTCGAAAAAAAAAAGGACTTCCTTATTTAATTATTAGTCTGCTTCACACAACGTAAGATAAGAAATATAAATAATAATACATCTAAGGAGCTTTGTGGATTTAGAAATAAAATGAAGAGAAAAAAGACAACAAAAACCAAAAATATCCATTTAACGCCATGGTTTCGTACATGTAAACTATTATAATATATCGGTCAATCAAATAAAATTTCCATTCTGGCACGTCCAGTATAACAGGATCTTTTTCTTCTCAAGTTTCCTCTTGTGGTGTGACATTAAAACCTAATTGCCCATCTAACATTTAGATTTTTATAGACTCATTGATTTAGAACAACACGCTGTAACAGATGTCAACATCCAACACTATTTTTTTCTTCTTTCTCATGTTTCTCTTATCATTTCTTTTCAATTCTCGTTCCTTTATTTTCTTTCATTGCTCCGGATCTTCCTCTTTGTCTCTTTTTTTCTCTTTCTTTTTCATTTCTTTCTTATTTATTTCATTGTTATATTCGCCGATGAAGCAGTCCGTTGAGTCAATACTGAGATTTAAACATCAGTTTTCTATGTTAGCAGATACCATTAACAAAAGCCTTCCTCCACCGACACACCGCTGATCGTGCCATTCTCGATAATTTTATAGCTATTTCAAGTAAGCTGGCAAAGCAGACGATCGTTCATTCAAACTGAATCTGATCGACACAGACGTGGGTTTTGGTACTGAAAAGAGCAATAGTCTAAACGGTGTCCACACAGCCGAGTTAAACAAACAGCAAGTACACTTAACGCAATCTGGATAAAGAAAAATTTAACGAGCAAGGTTCGGTGTTAGCCTCTGTACTCAACTATTTTATGGTCATTTTTATACGGTATTTTCATATTAGAAATAGCAAAACTGATATATGAGTCACAGCTAATTTATGAAAGGTTATTGCTTAGATGTAACTCAAAGATCATTTGATCGCCGACTCGTCTCGGCACAAGTAAAAACAGCTGGGAGTGTTAAATAGCCTCGTCTACAGACTTATAAAAATTAAATACAAGAAGAATTTACGTAGTAGCATTATTTACAACAAACAAATATATATATAAATTAGTGCTTGTTATATTTCTGGTTGACTTTCTGATTTATAATTTATTTGTGTGTCTGTGTTTGTGTGCACGCGTAAATATATGTGTACCGGCGCTTATATAATTGTAGCTACCACACACTCTCCAGGTACATGCTATAATGGTAAATTTGGCTAATTAGCTAGTATTTCTTGTGCACCAAGCGATGTCTATAATTATATACATTAATAACAGTATAAGCGTTTGTTTGTTGGAACAAACTGCTTTTTTGTTGTTCTGGGTAGATTTGGTGATAGAAATACAAGTCGTATACATGGAAGATAAGAACGATAGTGTGCTAAGGATGGAGGGTGACTAAAAGAGGCGGTAAATGACAGAAGGGGAGTGAGATAATGAAGAAGAGATGAGAGAGAAAGTGAAATGGTACATGAAGCAGGAATGAATCAGAAAATGTTTATATTGAATGCTCCATAATTATTGATGCCTTTGATATTTTTCTAATACTTTCTTGTTCATATTTTCCTGTTTATTTCCCTTATATTTTTCTTATATTTTCCCTAGAAATATAAACTTTAACTTTGTAATTGTAATGTTATTATAATTTTACTTTCACGTAGTTGGATTTGGTCTCATTCAAGCAAACGAAATCTGTTATAAAAGGGTTTGCAAGTCGTTTGCAAACATACCAACATGCAAGTATAAAGATGAAAGGTGCAGCAAGGACTTTACAGAACATATGTATATCTGTGTGCGTCTGTATGCATGAATATATATATATATAGATATACATGGCAGGGAATCGTCAATTAGTAATAAAATTAATAATTAACAATTTTGCCGGGTAGCTCAGTATGAAAAAACCTTTTCGGTAAAGCCATTTATAATCATAAATATATAGGGATTAGCAGTAACCTGCTTCTCCAACATACTGAGAATTCAGAAAACAGCAGGAATTCTCAGTATGTTGGAGAAGCAGGTTACTGCTAATCCCTATACATTTATGATTATATATATATATATATATATATATATATATATATATATATATATATATATATATATATATATATATATATATATATAATTAATCAAAGGACATACTTAGTATGTCTACCTGCTGGAAATAACAGTCAAAACTCTTATTTAAATCGCCAAAATACACTGATAATAACTACAGAAATCAACCGTCCGAAGGCGAACGGGTAAGACATCTCTCAGCATATTAACATTCAAGCATTAACATTTCCTTTAATTCACATTTATATATAAATATAGCTTCAAGTAGACCTACATATATCTCAAAATTCTTATCTAATAAGAATTATTACTGGATTTGTGTACTGACCGTTGAAAACCTATTTTGAATAACTAACTCTGAGTAAACCGCTAAACGTTTGGAGAAATCCCTTATTAATTACCGTGCC
Organism: Octopus bimaculoides; assembly: GCF_046866305.1. Lineage (NCBI taxonomy): Eukaryota > Metazoa > Mollusca > Cephalopoda > Octopoda > Octopodidae > Octopus > Octopus bimaculoides. Next base: position 31,726,466 of record NC_142946.1, read on the forward strand.
AGCTCCCCGCCTTATAAGTTATCATCATTTATTTAAAGGTTTTTAATAATTATCCCTTCTATTATCGGCACAAGTCCTGAAACTTTGGGGGGAGGGGCTAGTCGATCCCATCAACTCCAGTGCGTAACTGGTACTTATTTCATCGACTCCGGAAGATTGAAATGCATAGTTGACCTCGGCGGAATTTGAACTCTGAATATAAGGACGGAAGAGATGACGTTAAGTATTTTGCTCGGCGTGCTAACGATTCTGCCAGGTCACTGCCTTAACAACAACAACATCAACCACAAAAACAACACCAATAATAATAATAATAATAATAATAATAATAATAATAATAATAATAATAATAATAATAATAACAATAATATAATGTCTACTTGCTACGGTTAAAAAGTTCAGTGATGATAGCAGGATGCAGTTTAGACTTGGGAAATGAGCGAAAGCCACTTTCATAAGAGGCAAACTGGCATGTTCTGCGGATATCCACGTAGATACAGAAGCAAGAATCCGAGCACTAGACCAGGAAGAAGCATATAAATACCTTGGCATAGACGAAAGTAACGGCATAAAATATTCAGCAATGAAAGAGAAGATTAGGAAAGAGTACTACAGGAGAGTGCGGTTAGTAACAAAGACTGAACTCAACGCTGTAAAAAAATAGAAGTCATTAACACTCTTGCAGTACCAATCGTAGCTTACTGTTTCAACGTGATCAACTGGCAAATGAGGGAAATAAAGAAGCTAGACTCAAAGACCAGAAAACTATTAAACATAGCTCGAATGAACCACCCAAAAGCAGACGTGAACAGGATTTACCGAGAAGCATGGGAGGAAGAGGACTAACTCAATTCGAATTATCTTACAAAACCACCACTATAGGATTAAATACATATTTTGAGCTGTCAAAAGATCCTCTAATGAAGCTTGTGCACCAGCATGATAAAGTAAAGAATCTATACTTGGTATACAAAGAATCTGTAGTTTAAGAAACAACTGATGACAGAGGAACCTAGGATGAAGGCGAGTGAGAAAGTAAGCTAGTTTGCTAAAAGAGTTAAGTAAGAGATGAATAAACAAGCCCAGAAGAAGAGCAAAGAAGAATGGCTAAACCGATGCATAGCCGATACCAATGTAGAGTGAACAAACCAGACATAGAAAAACGAGACACTCATGTATAGATGAAGAGCTCAGGACTTGAAGGCTGAAACCGAAGGTTTTATCATAGCAGCACAAGGTCAAAGCTTGGCAACCAGGGCTTGCCACAACAAAATAATGAACCATGACATTGACCCGAAATGCAGAATGTGTCATGAGCAGGATGAAACAGTAGACCATATCTTAACTGGATGCACAGCGCTTGCAAAAACCGAATGTATTCATAGACACGATAGAGTATCGCAATATATCCATTGGAAGATATGTAAACACTACCAGCTTCCAATTTCAGAAAGATGGTCCCAGCACAAACCTGAAACTGTGACCGGAAAAGATGATGTAACAGTACTCTGTGACATGCCAATCAACACTGATAAAAAAATCAAGACAAACATCCAGACATAATCATCAAAGATGGGAAGAATAAGAAATGCTTAATGATAGATGTGACAGTACCATCAGAGAGAAATGTGTCCATTAAAGAAGTTGAGAAGGTATTTAAGTACAAAGACCTAGAAATAGAAGTGACCAAGATGTGGGGAATGAAAAGCAGCACAGCACCAGTGGTGATTGGAGCGTTAGGGCTAATTAAAAAGGGCCTTGATAAGCAGCTCAACAAACTCCCTTGCAGTGTTAACGTGGGAGAACTTCAGAAAATAGTGTTGCTAGGTTCCGCACACATTTTACGCCGTGTACTCTCCATGAGATAAAGACCTGCTGTAACCCTGGAGTCAAGGGATGATTCCGGTTCAGCAGAAGACAACGGACCATATTCTATTTTTAAAATAATAATAATGATGATAATAATAATAATAATCCTTTCTACTAAAGGCACAAGGCCGGAAATTTGGTTGAGGGAATAGTCGATTGCATCAACCCCAGTGTTTCACTGGTGCTTAATTTATCGATCCAGAAGAATGAAAGGCAAAGTTTCCTTTATTTGCTATCAAGGCGAAGCATGAGGGGGACAATACGAAGAAAGACATAAAGTGTTGGAGTTTACGTATAATGAAACGATAAAAGAAAAAGAATTGAAAGTATACACGGTATACAATAAAACAAAGAAGGAAGACATAGCATACAACAGTGACAGAAAAAGGGGTGGTAGTAATTTGGTCCGCTTGATACGGGAGAACCACAATGGATAATCGAGGAACCCCACCATCCAAGATCTCCCTGAACACCAATGGCAAGTACCCTCTCCAAATCCTTTTCTTCAGCTGAGGTCTTCTCTTAGAGCCATTTTCGCAACTTTCATCACCCACCTTTCAAGAAATTCACTCGATGATAGCACCTACCTCTCCATCCTTACTTTCCTTTTCAAGTGAAACATGAAAACATCAATGAGAGTTCAACCAAAGAGGAATGTCTCTAACATTATGCTTCTGACCTCTTGCACCAGACAGTCACTTTCATCCCACCAGACAAAGAAAAACTTCTCTGCCTGCCTGATTAAAGGAGGGTGGCGAGGCAATCATCAATGTTGACTCGGCCGATAGACGGATCCGTCCCACATGTGGCAGCAGCTGTTCGACATAGCCCCACAAGTCAACAGTGTCCAGACACTAAACGAGTGCGTACAGAGCGGTTGCGTAGCTCTGCGCACTCCTCGGACAAGCCTTTCTAATAGCACATCTGTGCAAGTAGAGTTGTTTCAACTCGGTAGCGTCCCCTATCCCGGTAGCACTGCCAGGCCAAGGACATCTGGAAATTATCCATGGTAGTTTCCGACACGGAAGTCCTCCGGAACGGACTAGCCAGTTCCTTTTCGATGACGCCCAGAGTCTCCCTGACAAAGTCATCGCACTTTGCCACCACTAATCTTCTATATATTGCTAAAGCAGAACATCCGCCGACTACTTGAGAGTTGTGGGTGCCTGACGACATTCTAGGTGCCAAGTACCCAGACTTAGTTCTTTCTTCACCCTGAACCAAGGAGACAAGCTGCGGAAAAACGTGCCACAGAAACGGCACCCATACTCGCTCACCATCCAGAAATCGTTGTAGGTGGTGCAACCTGAGCGCGTATCTGCACTTCAGAAGCCACAGGAAATCAAATAAGAGACGCTCCAGCCTGGTCAAGCAGTAACTGGGGCAAAGTACGACGCCAGACGACAAATGATAACGGAGACGGTGCAGGCATTCGCAACTGCTTCCCAGTCTTTCAGGGATAGCTTCCTTTCAACTCATTTCTAAGATTTGACACCTTGTTCGTCACTTCGTCCCAGTTTTTATCTACCTGGAGATCGGGATCGAACCAGACCCCGAGTAGTTTCAATGGTTCGTCGGTCCAGCGTTCGATGACTCCCTCCAATGGCATTCCAGATGCCCAGCCGCAAGCCCACCGGCTTGTTGGTGTTGATTTTCACCCCCTGAAACCGACTCATGTTCCTTTACATTGGTACTGACGCTCTCCACTTCGGAGGCGTCCGATACCATGATGATGGCATCATCTGACACTGCCCTCCAGTTTCCTAGTTCGAAAACGATCCGAGAGCCGGTACGTATAGAAGAAACGACAGCTGGCAGCCCCAAGGAACCGAGCGTGCGATGCCAAACAGTTCCTATAGGTGACCGTTTACTTTGACCACCAAGCAGGTGTTGCTGTGCATTGCAGCGATCGAGAAAACAGGTCCGAAACCGACCGCTTTCAGGACGGCTTCCATGTAGCGATTGTTGACTCTGTTGACTGCTTTTGATTGATCCAAATTGATCAGCACCCCACCAAAGCCAGCTTTAGTCCCAGCACTCTCCATGATTTATTTCATAAGGTGGAGATTGTCGTGGATAGACCTATTCGGAATTGCGCACGTATGCGTTTCCACGACCAGACTACTACCGATAAGTGCCAACCTTTTCGATAACGCCTTGACGAAAATCTTAAACTCTGTGTTAGTAGAAGTAAGGGCCGAAAATTCTCTATTGTCAGCGTCCTTCCCGACTAACAACACTAGGAATTCTCTTGTCCTAATGCTAGTTACGGTAGACGTCTGCCAAGAAGCTACGAGACAAATTTGACATGAATTCATAGGATTCATAGGGCAGACCATCCAAACCGGGCGATTCTGAACTTGTGAAATCGCTCATACTGAATTTCAGTGGCTGTTATCAGCTTTTCACAGAATTCTGCATCCGCTGCTGAGAGCCGCGGTAAGTCGTTCATGTACGAACTAAAGTCCACTACCGTCATCGACTCATTCCCCTGCCTCCAAAAAGCCGCGCATAATGCTGCTGAAAAGCTGCACACATCTGCTCAGGACCGAGTAGCACGCGCCCGTCCCGATCCGTTAAAGATTTGATCTTAGTTTTGTTCCCACGTCGTGTCTCTACCGTTTGGGCCCATCGAACGGTTTTAGTTCTTTCGTGTTTGAGTGCACGGGTTATAGCTCTGAAAACGCAACCTTTTGTGTTTCGCTTCGAAAAATTGGTCAAGGGCCATTCTTGCCTTTAGTAATCGTGTCTTCTAGTTGACTAACTAGTTCACCTTCTAATCTATTCCTTTCTATTGCTAACTTTTCGCTAAATGCTATCAATTCTACTCTAATCTCCCTCTTCAGGGCAATCCACCATCGGTTGTTGACAATTGACCCTCTGAACTGCTGCTTAACTAGTTCACTAATCCTGTCCCTGTAGTCTTTGCACGCCAGAAAGGACCCATTCAACTTCCAGTAACCGGATCCCTGTCTACGTGTCCCTTCTACATCAGCTATGCAGATAACAAATTAATAATAATAATAATAATAATAATAATAATGGTAATGATGATGGCATTGATTGGGATGATGGTGGTGATGATGATGATTACGATGATGATGATGATGATAATTCCAATAATAATAATAATAATAATAATAATAATAATAATAATAATAATAATAATAACTGACCCAATAAGGCTAATAATTATAAAAGTCGTCTGCAATATTGAATAATATTGATTGAATTTTACGATATGTACCAATGGCGGAAATTATATAACCGAGTGTGATACATATCAGTAACTTATCTAGACTTACACACGCATGCACACACACACACATGCACACATGTACACATGTACACATGCACGCACAATAATCATTGGTATTATATTGCAACATATATAAAATAATCAGTAATATTTAACAATTGAAAACATGCGTTTACACACACATACATTTATACATTCACACATATATACTCACACGAACACTGTTAGTTATCTGTAGTGTTGAGTTTGGTTGTGTTCGGCTTAACGTTGATATTGCTTTTTTTATTGTTTGTACTTCTAGCTTCATTGTTTTGGTATAGATGGGTAGTAATACATGTTGGTGTTGTTTCTGTTACTACTAATGTTATTGTTGTTGATATTAATGTTAGTCTTGATTTTTCTAATGCTGTATTGTTGTATATGCCTTTGATGATAATATTGTAAATGTGGTATTTTCGTTGTATTTGATATTGACGTTGGTGCAGTGGTTATATTTATTGGTGTTAGTGTGGGTGTTAATGCAGTAATTGTGTTGGGTGTTGGTGTTAATGATTGTGTCGGTGGTGGTGTACTGATTGCGTTGGTGTAGGTGCAGTGCTTCTGTTGGTTTAGTTGGACTGACGCAGTTGTGTTGATGCTCGTGTTAGTGTTGGTGCAGTTGGTGTGCGATGTAATGGTTTTGTTGGTGTTCATGTTATTGTCTATGTTGATAGTGTTGCTGAAAATGGTGTTCACAAAGGCTAGTAGTGATAATGATGTTGGCGTTCGTATACTTTGTGATAGTGACAGCGAAAGTGGCGTTGTGGACAGTGAAAGTGGCGGTGAAAGTGGAATGTTGTTGGCTATGATAGTTGTGGTGGTGATGGCAATCGCCACCGTGGTGGTCATAGTGGTCGTCGTCATGTTGGAATTGCTAGCAGCAGCAGCAGTAGCATCAGCAGCAACAGCAGCAGCAGCAGCAGCGGTAGTAGTAGTAGTAGTAGTAGTAGTAGTAGTAGTAGTAGTAGTAGTAGTAGTAGTAGTAGTCGTGTTGAAAATAGTTATGTTGTTGTTACGTGGTTTTATGTTCTCTTTTCTGCTGTTGGTTTGGCTCAGTTCCATACACAGAGTTCTACTGAACTTGGAATATCATGGGGATAGCTCTCTGTTACAAGACATTAGACATGTCTTTTCTGCAACGATAGTCTCTTGACATAGTTCTGGAACTAATGTGATTACTGTTGATTGAATTGTCGTAAAGAACTACTGTGGGTAGAATTGCAGAATATTGTAAACAGGTAGATCGATGTAGAGATTACCTCAGAAATAAATATTTTAGGTTGAATTGTAATATAGTAGATAGTTGCCTCATTAAAGATGTGTGATAGAGTAAAGAAGAGAAGGGTGAAGTCGGAGAATGGAGGAAAGATATTTCAGTAAAGCAGCGCTATGTTTGTAGCGGCAAAATCCAAGATATTTACACGCAATTTCTAATCTAGTTACGTATTTCTGTCAAATAAGAAATGATATTAGCAGCAAAGTCAATTCAAAATGAGTGACTGTACATTCTAGGTTATAGGAACATTCCAT
>NC_142946.1:31735662-31763162 GCF_046866305.1 Octopus bimaculoides
GGCACGTCTAAGACGATCGCCTGACGCTGAATGAAAACAAATAGACTGCGACCAGGCTCAATAAAAGGAGCGCTAGTTATTGACTGCAATTACATACTTGAAGTCAGTTTTGGCAGAAATTAAATCAGCTTGCAAATACACATTCACTTTACTACATTTATACTCTGGCTAAGCCCGAGCAGTCCGAGTGTCGGAGTTGCCACTGATATATATATATATATATATATATATATATATATATATATATATATATATATATATATATATATATATATATATATATATATATATATATATATATATATATATATATATATATATATATATATATATATATATATATATATATATATATATATATATATATATATATATATATATATGCATGTGTGTGTGTGTGTGTGGTATTTATAAAAGCCTAGAGCTTATAGCGATTACCGTGCAATGTCTAAGAAAAGTAGTCTAATATGTATAAGCCCTTGGCAGAAAAATGTAGGCTTTCCTATCCGCGTGGGACTCGAACCCACATGCCTTTGTTAATGCGACTAAGTGTGTTACCATTACACCAGAAAATTAGTTGATGTAATGGTAACGCACTTAGTCGCGTTAATAAAGACATGTGAGTTCGAGTCCCACACGGATAGGAAAGCGCCCTTTATGTCTGACGAGGGCTTATACACCCCATTATTAGACTATTTTTCTTAGTCATTGCACGGTGATCGCTATAAGCTTTGGGCTTATATAAATACCATTATTATTCAGTTCTATATTTAAGAGATGAGGAATTATATACATTATTTACATTCGACGGATATTTGTCCTCATCTTGTTTACTGTTAACACAACGTTTCGGCTGATATACCCTCCAGCCTTCATCAGGTGTCTTGTGAAAATTTCGAACCTGGGTTGTCATTCCTAAGGTATTTTTCGATGTTGTTGTTGTTATTATTATTATTATTATTATTATTATTATTATTATTATTATTATTATTATTATTATAACATCGAAAAATACCTTACGAATGAGAACCCAGGTTCGAAATTTCCCCAAGACACCTGAAGAAGGCTGGAGGGTATATTAACCGAAACGTTGTATTAGCAACAAACAAGATGAGGACAAATATCCGTCGAATGTAAATAATGTACCATTATTATTATTATTTACAGGATTGTAAAACTAGGTGCTGTATAGCAAAACCACTCGCACTGAAAGCATATATATATATATATATATATATATATATATATATATATATATATATATACCACAGTAAGCACATAAATGCGAAACAAGGTGGAAAAAATAGTACTCGAATACTGGAGTAATAACCAAAACTGTCTGACGAACGGGAACATGAAATTCTGAGTAAGTTTTTGTGATGTCTTTGCAGCTTTATTAATAAAGTATATATATATGTATGTTATGCATTCTTTTTGTTCGTGTTGGGACAATAAACAACTCATTGAAGGCGTTATTATGATTCTACGTTTTTATTTACTTGGCATGTTTACAAACTGCATATGTATAGCGGAGTGATACACACTGTGCGTATCCGCCTTAGTCATAGTTCATACTGTTTACTAGATGCGCTTAACAAAATAGTACTTATAGTAGCGATGTATTCATATATACGCATACCTACGCATACCTACGCATACACATACATATGAACATATAACAACCCTTCTTCTTGGAAAAGGGTCTTTTGGCAATGAAAAATATCGAAGTAATCTCCCTTACACTAATGGATTGTCAGCACGAAGGTGGCAATCCTGCAGCAGAAACCGTGAGAGTATTCTGCCCACACACGTGGTTTTCTGCTTCCTAATCTAAGCAGAACTAGTTATCATTTACTTTTTTTTTTCTTTTAACGGTATCGAATCGGTGGTAAAATATTCGGTCTTCATCTGGTAGATCATGTGCTCTGCATTGGTAGATCTTGTGCTCTGCACTGGTAGATCTTGTGCTCTGCACTGGTGTCTGAGATGTGTGTAATGTTGATGTGTTGTTGGGCTGCCGATGGGTGGTTGGTTCCCGTTGGGATGATGATTCTGTGGAAGCACGGATTCTGTGTGTGCCGTCGTCTGCTGTGCGTGTTGTGGTTCTTGTTGGTGTTGTCACTGCAGCATGTTATCCTCGATAGCTTTAGTGTTGGGCGGATGTGGGCCCTGTCTCGTCTCAGCTGCCTACCAGATTCAGTTTCTATAATGTATGATCTTGCAGTTTCGGCGCTAGTGACGACTTGTGCTGGGATCCATGTTTTGGTTATGGGATCTTGAGTATGCACAAGCTGTCCTCAAAGTATCTCTGGTAATTATTGTGCATATTTGTTCTAATATTTCTGTCCTTGAAGTAGTTATATGCTGTCAACGTAATGTGACAGTCCCCTGAAGGGAATAATACTACTGTTGGTTAGACCTAGGAAGTTACACCGCTTCCTGCCGGCCTTAACACATTTCCCCTGTCCTTATGTTTACAAGGAGGAGACAAGCACCTCCACCCAACTAAGCCTGCATCCAGAGACATGTTTCTGAGTCTTTGCTCGTCATCAGTCTGGAGTAGCATGACCTGCTAGTCGAAGATGTCTGTCAAGCTCTTGTAAACATATAATAATTCTTGACTGTCTATTAGTACTAATAATGGGGATGTATTCATATATACGTATACCTACGCATATACATTGATATGAACAGGTATAAACTCAATTATATATATATATATATATATATATATATATATATATACCGGAGTAAGGACATAAAATGTGCAACTAGGTGGAAAAAAGAGTACTCAAATACCAGAGGTAGAGTAATATGGTTTATTTAAAAGTAGCAGAAATATAACAAAAGACTGTTACTCTGAGTTTCACGTTCCCGTTCATCGGACATTTTTGTTAGAAATGGGAAAGGACTAACAATGCAAGTCCTTTCCCATTTCTAACAAAACTGTCCGATGAACGGGAACGTGAAACTCAGAGTAACAGTCTTTTGTTATATCTCTGCTGCTTTTAAATAAAGTATATATATATATATATATATATATATATATATATATATATATATATATATATATTTGTTGCGATATCATAAATGACGAAAAGAGCATACTCTATAAAATATATACGCACACACTCATTTACACGGACGCGAACACACACACATACGTTTTAGATATACTAAATTACGCATTTACTTTAAAGTTTGGTTGGTTCTATAACCAAAGAACCCGTATTTCCTGTCTTTATAACTTGTTTCCACCTAACCACAGCCTAATGACGTGATCCAGTCTGCTGATTGTCCCATAAAATTCCAACATCAACTAAACTTAATGATCTTTGTAGACGTGACAACAATCTTTGCTTCGCTGACTTCCACAATAAATCTGTCATTATCACTTTATCATTCTACTCTTGACTGCCATTGTAACACAGATACATGCACGCCCGCATACACACATAAATACATACATACATACATGCATGCATGCATACATACATACATACATACATACATACATACATACATACTTATATACACACATACATGCATGCATACATACATACATATCTTTTTATCCGTTGTGTATTACTTGTCGTTGGCCTTTAAGGGCTTTAGTCGAACAAATCGACCGATATTTTTAGAGTACTTATTTTTTTAAAGACTGATCCTTATTCTATCGATCATATTTATCGAACCGCCAGATGGTCAAGCGATAGTGAGGAACAATCAAAAACACAAAGACATACACATATAAATATTTCCAGTCTCTGTCTTTTAAATCTTTAGTCGGCCGAAGCTATAGTAGCCCGAGGTACCATGCAGAAAGGCTGAACTCAGAACCATGTGGTTGGGAAGTTAACGAATCTTTTCAGTTTGACTGCCAATTTTCGAAAATTCAAAATTTATTGAAAATTTTAAAATTTGGTTCATTAATGTAGTTTTTCAAGCTGAATTTCCAGAGAACTTTTAAAGAAAGTTATAGAAGTTTAAAGTTTGATAATTTTTACTCAGACAGAAAACAGGATTTGGAAACTGCCATTTTGTACGTGACATTTTATCAACATCCCGAAAATAGCATGTGTTTTTATATTAAACTGTAAATAAATGAATTGCGCACGACATTTTTTGGAATTTTCAGAAAATGCGAATTTGTATTCTACACTCGGGAATTCATACGATTATGCAAAAAGAAAAAAAAAAACGTCCAAAATACATTCCAGTAATTTTTCAAACAAATCACAATTTTCATATTTCCTGCGCCACATAAATTCACAGAATGGGCACTAAAAGAACACAGCGTCAACACGTGGTTTCGCGTAGAATATATTTGTCAATACATGTGCGTAGAATATATTCCTCGCAGTCGAAGGCAAAAGAGTTCTCATGTTTGACTTGTTTGACTGTGGCTTACGATTGGCTAAAATTAGCCCAAATTTTCAAACGTTAAAAGCTAATAACTCTATTTATTGAGTTATTGCGAAAATGAATTTCAAAGTAGTGATTAGCATGTATAGCGATAATATTCATAACATTACTCCGAATATGAAATTAATTCGAGCAAGAATTGAATAGATTGAAAATTGGCAGCCAAACTGAAAAGATCCAATTTAACTTCTAATCACACAGTCACGTGGGCGTCTGTCTGTCTCTCTGTCTGTCTGTATGTATGTATGTATGTATGTATGTTCTCTTTTTTAATATGAAATAAATTTTGTCAGCCTACTTGGTAACAAGGTATTAAAGGAAAGCACCTTGCCGGGAAGATATTCTCTCGCAGTTGGCAATAATGTGGTTGATCTCTTCAGTCTTGGTCTTGTATGTCAATGTTTTCTGCCTTTTATGCTGCAGGTACTTGGTGGGGATCTCTTATTCTTGAATTGCATGGACGAAGCCTTCGATGTGGGATATCATAAACTTGTCGGTGTCCCATGCCGAGCTTTGATGCGATCAATCCCTTCTGTGGTTTGTGTTTTTCCTGCCAAGTGCCCATGTACTATCTTCTCAGAGAATTGGTTCACTTTTGTTTTTTTTTTATTTTGATAATTGGATGTTACCAACGCTCCTCGAGGAGAGATCTGTATCAGCTCTTATTTCATATCTCTCCCTAAGTTCATTAGATCAGGGGTTTTCAAACTTTTTGACTTGCGGACCCCTTTATATTTCAGGCTTTACCTTAGGGACCCCCTTATAAACGCTTATGAAATTTATACATAAATATTTGCTTAAAATAATATATATTTTTACATTTATTTATTTAGCAGTATTTAACAAATAGGTTTATTGTCAATTAAAAGATTTCGATTAAAAAACATATATAAAATCAAATTGCCCCTAAAAAGTATTTGCTGTCTACGGACACCCCTGTCTTGTCCTTGCGGACCACAGTTTGAAAACCCCTGCATTAGATGTATTTTATTCATTCCATGGTCACAAACTTGGGCAAGAAAGTTACTGATCTCTTTTCTTCATTGTAGATGTTGTTTCAGTGTCACAATCCTCGCTTCATATAGCATCAATACAGATTTGAGACGACGGCTACCATCTTTCCGTGAAAGTGTAGCCTGGCTACATTTCCATTGATGGTGAAGTTTTCTGTAACACTGAGCAGCTAGCGAGTGCGAACATCTCTCTCATTGAGGGACAAACGTAGACACGAGGACAGGCACTGCAAAAATGTTGTGGTTAATATGCTTGTTGTAAACTAAGAGTTCTAATGACCACATTATCTTTGCTTTCCTGAGGCATTCATTGGTAGCGAGGTTGTGAAAGAAAGTATGATGATTTAACCATCATCCTTTAAATCTTAAGGTCTTGCAGATTTTTATAATCCCAGATATCGTGATCATTTGTAACTTATGAATTAAGGATTTGCATTCTCTCTCCAAGACTACAAGTTCAGCTGCATGTGTGTGTGTATGTATGTATGTATGTATGTATGTATGTATGTATGTATGTATGTATGTATGTACGTATGTATATGCAATGGAAGCAGTATTAAATTAAAATAGCTACCAAACATCACAATGTAAATACATCACTGAAAGGCAAGCTAATGCAGAATTCTTCCAGAGACAATATCTCTTCTCTTATAGACGTGCTGTGTTTGCAAATACCATATATATATATATATATATTTATATATATATATATATATATATATATATATATATATATACATATATACGTTGGCCTTCTCATCATTCTCATTACTTTCCCTCCTCCTTTACTTCACTCTGTCCCTTTCCTTTTTTGCCTCCTTCTCGTCCGTCCCTAATTCTTCAATCCCTCTACCCCCTACTTCTCTCCTCTCCTTCCACGTGACCGGTGTTCGGCCAAGTCTGACCTTTCCTTCATGGTTCGACTACCATCCGTGTAGCATCTCTTATATTCCTTCCCATGACTTTCATCTTCTGTGTTTCTACCGTAAGGCTTCACTTCCACACACGCCACCTTAATTTAATTAGTCTTTAGTCGAAAGATACCTGTTGTTATGTCCTGTTGTTGTATTTGCAATTATGTACCATTTCTCCGTTTTTTTTTTCGTCCTTGTTTTTGTATACATTCGCTTGCTTACTTCCAAAGAATCTAGTGCTCTTAGCTTAGATTTTCTTGGGGCCGGCCAGATTAGAGCAGTTTCGAGGGTAACCGGCCGAAACTGCAAAGATGATCTGGTACTAGACTGCAGATTTGAAAGCTCTGAATGACCCGTCCTTGTTTTTTCCTGTCCTTTTTTTTTTGTATCGTCTAACTGTCCGAATGTTTTGTTGTTGCCTGTTACGTTCTTGTTCTATTTTTTGTTTTGTTTTTTTTATACATACATACATACATCTTTCATTCAACCTCTTTTTCTAATCATTCGTCATACTTGACCGCTAAATCTACAAGTTTTTCTTTTTTTCATTCTTTCTCTCTCTCTGTTTATTTTTTCATATTCCTTTCTGTTAAAGAGCGTAGGCACGAACCGTAAAAGACTTTTTCATTTTCCCGAGCGTGAAACTAATACATCTGCTTGTTGTTCATACAACTGTCTTCGTCTTTTGTTTTTCTATAAATTTCAACTATTTTCATTTCTTGCCTTTAACCCTCCAACGCGGAGTTTAGGCCACTTATAATTGAATTCCATGTCACATAATTTTTCGCTTCTGTACTTATACTCTGCCATGAATGTCCCCCTTTCTCTAGTTCCTTTTGTGTTAATCTACACCTCGAGTTCTTAGGCCTACCCTTCTTTCTATATCCATCCGGATTCCAGTGTAAAGCACTTTTCGCTACATTTTGTGTGTCATTTTTTCTTAAATATTTGCTCCCTAATCGAAACTTGATTTGTTCTTTGCCATAGCTCCATATTGCTTATGTGTTCGGGCCATCTAATTTTAAGTATACTACGCAAGCACCTGTTGATGAATGATTGTATTTGTTTATTTGAGTTAACTTTTGTTCGCCATGTCTCAGCCCCATACAACAACACCGCTTTTACGTTAGTGTTAAAAATTCTTATTTTGTTCTTTATTGAATTTCCACTTGCGCTCCATACTTTTTTCAACAGGTGAAAAGAAGTCCTTGCCTTACTTATTCTCGTCTTAATATCTTCATCGGTGCCGCCTGAGAACGTTATCTTACAACCTAAATACGTAAACTCGGCTACATCCTCTAGTTCACCGGTTTCAAGTTTAATAGTTTAATATTATAAATTTCAACTATATATATATATATAAATATATATATATATATAGTAAAGGAAATAGAGAAATACAATTGAAATATCATAGATTTATTAACATTACAATATAGTATAATATAAAATAACAAATAATTAGGATTTTTTTTAAAACGGGGGCCACATTTTTCATTAATGTTTTACGTAGTGTTTTTGGTACCGAAAGACTTTCAAACTTCGTATACTTATCTATTTTGTGTTATAGAACAGAAAAATATTTTTGTATTCGAATTTATTTCATGTAAAAAATTGTCTTATTTCGATAATTTCAACCAATCACTGACGTCCATTCAGCCGATATACATTAAGTGCCGACTACATAAACAAACGATTCTTCGTTTTATTTGCATTTTTCATTTTAAATTTGCTTTAACCCTAACCCTAACCCTAACCCTAAACCTAACTCTAGGGTTAGGGTTAGGGTTAGAGTTAGGGCTAGGGTTAGGGTTAATTGTTTCAGAATCGTTTGTTTATGTAGTCGGCACTTAATGTATATCGGCTGAATGGACGTCAGTGATTGGTTGAAATTACAGAAATACGACAACTTTAACATGGAATAATTTATGGATTTCTTTTTTTTTTAAGAAGACTAAGAGAAAAAGATGTTTTATATGACACATTCTACCAGTGTTCCAAGTTTCAAAGTGTTTCGTTAATGAAAAATGTGGCCCCCGTTTTAAAAAAGATCCAATAATTAAAACAAATATACATCTTACAATTTGTTTCGATTCATATCCACTAGTGAATTTATAAAAAATTCACATTTATTTATATGAATCTCGTTAGGATAATATTTGTCTAAAAAATAGACAGAAATTTCATGCAAGGACTGATAAATCATAAAATGGACTGATTTAAAATATACCTATGTTTACAAGCATGAGCGTTAATAATTTAAATATATTATAAATATAATAAAAACAATACCGAAATTCAAATAGATAAAATAAATTAAATAGACAAAATAATTACTGACCATGAATGGGAGAAAACAAAACACAGGCAAGAATGACCGCTAAAGGGGTGCAAATACATTGAAAATACACTAGGGGTGAGATGAGATTTATAGCCATCATTCCGGTTAGAGAGCCCGTCAGGGGTAGAGAATGTAAGCAGGAGTCAGCTAGACTGGTTCTTTATCAAAGACTAGAGACGAAGTATAGATAATTATATATGTATTTCTTATTCGTCTTATCACACTCGGATTAGAAATGTGAACAGCAAGAATTGAACCCAAGACAAAGTAAATAAAAGCAATTAAGTACCAGATATGAGAGCAGCATACCCTTATTAAAGATTAAAATTTAAACAGAGGAGGGAAGAAATACCGTTCAGAATTTAGGGTTATATAAGTGATGGTGGTTATGGTGGGGGAGGGTTGGATTGAAACTCAGATAATTAAGACTAATAATTGTAGATTGGTAGTATCTTGTGTGATTGCATTTTTCCTGGTGCAGAAATATAAAGGTAGGATATTAATATAAATACAAATACATTGTAGGTGATAGACAAACATACTTGTAACAAAAAGACATGTGTACCTGAAATGGAATAATTATTATTATAAGTAATGAGTAAGGAAGTAACGGGTAGTAGTATTAGTGTGCTAAATGTTATCTCAATTATAGAGTTCGAAGAATAAAAAAAATTACCTAATATATATCACCTAATATAGAAAGAAGAGGGTATACCCGTTTAACCTTTAACAAGGGTATGCTCTCATATCTAGTACTAAATTGCCTTAATTTACTTTGTTTTGGGTTCAGTTCTGGCTATTCACATTTCGAATCCTAGTGTGGTAAAACGAATAAGAAATACATATATAATTACCAACACTTCATCTCTAGTCTTTGATAACGCACCAGTCTAGCTGACTCCAACTTACACTCTCTACCCCTGACAGGCTCTCTAACCAGTATAGGGGCTATAAATCTCATCTCATCCCTAATGTATTCTTGATATATTTCCACCACTTTAACGGTCATTATTGCCTATGTTTTGTTTTCTCCCAGTCGTTATCAGCTTCGGATGGCCGATAGGCGTGTTTCCACTGCGTTCATGGAGTGTTCTTATATTGTTTTGAAATTACATGCAACATCGGATGAATACGGTTTTTTGCAATGATACAATGTACTCATTCATCTAATAAAAATGCGTAAGAAACAGCTGTAATGAACTAACATTTATCCATCGTCTGTTATTTATTCATTTGCTTATAATACACCAAAATAGATTCACGACCCGTCGGACATCCTAGAGCAGAGATGCCCAACCTTTTTTCCTAGTGGGTCAAATTATAAATTAAGTATATTCACCGGGCCACAAAGGTACTTGGATATAAACTTTTAAAAAGTTCAAAATATAGTGAAAAAATTTTCTAACAAATATAAATATAAAATAATGTGCTATTGACATTAAAAATGAAATTACACTTACACAAAATAAAATGAATGTGAATTTTGACATTGCTTTCTTTTTATGATATTCTCAATATCTGCTTTTATGGTATTATTCTTTACTCTAAGAATGTTAGTTAAATTGCAATTACTCAGCCTATTTCTTTCAGCAGTTTTGATGTTTTTCATACACGAAAAGAACTGTTCACAACAGTATGTACTATCCCATATGCACAATAGTTTTCTAGCTAAATTGGCAATTTGATCAAATTCATTGAAAGAATGCAATTTCTTGTAAAAGTCAAGAAGGGCATGCATGTTCTCTATGATAAGTTTTCAAAGATTCTCTACTTTGAATCTCAATGAGTTCTAGCTGGTATTTGGCTGGTACTTCCACATAAATAAATGAAAATGGATCACTCAACAATTTCAGTTCAGTTTCTATCTTTCTGAAGTCAGAAAATATGGTTGTAAAATCTTCTAACAAAGCTTCACATAATTTAGTGTATTTTTCAAAGTTCACAGGAAATTCTTCTTGTCTTTTAGATAAATTCTGAAAATGTACGATTTCTCCACCCTTCAATTGTATTATGAAAAGTTCTAATTTCTTAGTAAAACTTGTTATTCGTTCAAACATTGAACAACATAACTAGTTTTTTCCTTGTAAATGCAAATTAAGTTCAGCTAACATTTCAGTGATATCTACTACGAAGGACAGATCATTCAGCCATTCTCCATTTGCTATAAAATCTACATTATGCTTTTTGTTTTGCATGAAGTGTTTTATTTCAGGCAACAATAATCGAAACCTATTCAATGTTGCTGCTTGTCTGAGCCATCTGACTTTTGACGTCTTCATACTCACTGCCAACTTCTATCAAGTATGCTTTAAATGCACGATGGTTCAAGCCCCAAGATCTAATAAGATAAGCAACGTTCACAATATCTGTTATCAACTGTTTCATATTTAATTTCTGAGCACAAATTGCTGTTGATGAATCAACCAATGATAGCTAAGTATATCATGATCAACTATTTCTTTGAATAAAGTAATAAACTCATTATTTTTACCAGTTAATGCAGGAGCACCATCAGATGTAATCCAATTAATTTTAATTCTATCAACATTGAACTTTTCTAATGATAAATTAACATATTCAATTATGTCCTTGCCAGTTGTTGTACCCTTCATATGACATTTCTTCAATGATATTAGAATTGACATCAATTCCGCTGATGAAAATAACCAATTGTGCAGTGACACTTTCATCAGCACTTTCGTCCAGTGCTAAACTGTAATGAACATATTTAGATAATTGAATCTGTAATGTACCCACAATACTGTCAGCTAAGTCATCAATTCTACCAATTCTCTGATGCGACAGACTTGTTTCATTGAATAAGTTCACCTTTTCGGAACAATATTCATTAAAAGCAATTACAATACTTTCTTTTATTAACTCGCCATCTATCAGTGACGTTTTTTATACATATGCTAGTTTTCCCAACATGTTTTTTAAAATTGTTTTGTCGTGAACAAAGCTTCTTCAATTCATCTATTTTCATTTTCCTTCTTTCTCCGTTTAATTTGGCAGCATAGTGACGCTTAATATTATATTCCTTGCATACAGCAATTTTATCATTACATATGAGGCAGATAATATTATCGCATGCTTCAATTACGGAATATTTTTCTGTCCATATGATATTGAATTTTCTCTTTTCTTCTGTTATTTTTCTTTTCTTAGTATTAGATGCCATGACTAAACAATAGGCTATAAAAATTAACAATTAAAACTGTTACGTGATCATGCTGATATTAATGTTCCAGAAATCAGAAACAAATAAAGAATAAATAGGCTCTTCCGCATAAAGCATTAGCATTAGGCTTAGCCTAGACTAGAAACACTGAAGCACCACTAAAGTCACTAACACTTGACATTGTAAACAAGGTTAGACAATAACATAATCAATATTGATCCGATATCAAAAAATTTGAAACTGAAACAATGGCTGTTGATTATGCATCAACAAAATGGCTGACTCTACGACGTAGAGTCTGCCATTCTACGTCATAAACACCATGGCCTCCCTCATTTTACCTCCCTGTATTGAGGTTTTCATTGGTCCGTTCAAAATAGCACACTCCGACAATAATTTTCTCATCATACATTATCTAAGTATATGAAAATATAACTAGAAAATAACACATAGAATTAGAATTTGAATTGCCAGCGGGCCGCATGAAAATATTAAATGAGCCGCAATGCGGCCGCGGGTTGGACATCCCTGTCCTAGAGTATGCCGTGTGATCAACACAACGTGCGCTTTGGACCAGCTCCTAGGTGCTAGATACTCGTAGGAGTGGTTTTCTCTGTATACACAATCTGAATACTTTACAGGATGTACTTCAGTACCCAGAATATTTATTCGACTAAAGGTTGTGCTTACAGGTTAATTCAATCCAACCTGGTGCATATCATTGAAGTACCCGATTCTTTCCAGAATCCTTAACATTATGTGTGTGTGTGTGTGTGTGTGTGTGTGTGTGTGTGTGTGTGTGTGTGTGTGTGTGTGTGTATGCATATATGTATTTATATGGACTCTTAAATCCTTTTGATTTGTATGGACCCTTTTTCAATAATATATATATATATGGTGGTTGTCTACTCCTTAAACAGAGTTTGACCACCTCCTGCACCTACACCTTAGCCCTTTCATGGCGTCTGATGTGGCTTTTTAAACCAGACAGTGTTTTGAAAAAACACCCACACAGATTGCACCTCTGATTTGCGCTACCAATACCTGCAAGTAAGTTCTGCTCATTGTGGATCCTAACATGTCTTTTAAGACCCCCATTGGATTTGCAAACCCTCTGGCACACACCACATTCAAACGTGTGCACAGACATATAATCAGAATAGCTGGGTGAGGTTTTTTTTTTGGTTTTTTTTTATATATATATATATATATATATATATATATATATATATATATATATATATACCCATGTGACCAAATGACCGACCAGGCAATCAGATGTTGTCACAATGCGCTTTTGCATCGTTTTAGCCTTCAAATGATGTCACCCCATGAGCTAGTCAAGCAGGCCAACATTCCCGGCTGATCCAAAGAGATACTTGGAGCAACGTGAAGCGAAGTGTTTTGCTTTGCTCAAGAACACAACGCGCCACCCAGTCAGGGAATCGAATCCACGATCTAGCGACCGTGAGTGCAACAGCCTAACCACTTTGTTATGTATATATAAACTAAAAAAATAATCATTTTGTGGAAACTATCACACTTTCTACAAATATATCTCTATATAAGTTAGCAAGCTATGCATGTATTGTTATACATTACTACACTAAAATGCAACACTATGCATTACCGCAGTACAAATGTTCTATCTATCTATCTATCTATCTATCTATATATATATATATATATATATATATATATATATATATATATATATATATACAAATGATATGTGAGCATACGCATATATACATACATATATGTACATACCTACATCTACATGTATATATAGATGCATATCCGGGTACAGGACGTCAAAAAACGTGGACAAAAAAGGAACGGGAATATAAACAAAGAACCAAAAGCGGACATTTTTTACGGACAACAGAATGAACACAGGAAAACAGACAAGCCACGGATGGAACTTTTCCTTCATCAGCTGCCTCTATTCTAAACTAGGCGTTTCGAAGATATATATATATATATATATATATATATTGTACTGTCTATATAAATTCGACTATATTCATTATCACACTATCTACAGGTGTATCACTATAATACAGTGCCACACTGTCTACAGGTGTAGTACTATATACGTTACCGCAATATAAATGTACTACTATATACACTACTATATGCTATAGATGTGTTACTATATACATTGCAGTACTATCTACATATGCTCCACTCTATATATGACCATGCTACAGATTTAACACTATATAAATTGCCACGATGCAAATGGAAAAAGTATTTTTTTAAATGGTATGTACTGTGATCTTGTCCTGGGCAAGTCGGTCGAAAGAATAAAAAAGATAAGACACTCGCTAATTACACGGAACACTTCTTACAGTGGGGAATTTGTAATATTTGTTATTTCTATTGGCTGCTATTGGCAGACAAAGTGAATGAAGTATTTGTTTTAGTTATTGACATAGTACACCACCAGGATTCGATCCGCTAGCCCTAATACTGCGAACACCAGACTCGGCTAACTATGTCAGGTAATACTTTATGTCGATAACTAAGAAATATTTCATGAGATCCAACCAATATTCTACTCATTTTCCAAAGACAGGTCATGGCTGAAACCTTAGAATTCTATTATCGATCAACAATATCAAATTTTATAAACTTTACTGAACAGTTTTTGCCGAGGCAGACCAACACCAGTTTTCTTGCATTTTAGCATTTAACTTTATAGTATAAATATATCTCACTGATAAAGGTTGGCTACATGCTATATTCAATATCAATGGTACAGAGATACGACATTCGTTGTAAATAATTAGATACATAGCTTGTAGATAGGAAATCTAAATTTCATATTTTCTCTCATCTTTATGGCTTCTCTATTATATACAAGTTTTATTACATACTTTGGTGATATAAAAGTTCACAAGGTTACTGATAACAAACCACACATATACGAGGCTTCGTATTCTTTCTTACAGAAATGTCGCCACTTGAAAGGAAGGTGTTACCTGATTTATAAAGTTTGTTGCAGTAACTGTCTTAATTAGATTTAACAAATCATACAGAGATATAACTATTACCTTGTATGACAAGAAGTACAACCCTGACAAGTTTTCATGCAGCTTTAATTCACTGTTGATGCTACTGTAAATACTCCTGAAGAAGGCATGACCATTACAACATCCCCATTCCTTAAGAATATCATGTGTACTACAACGATCAAAGAAACCCTACCATAAGATATGGGAGTTGTGTTGCCGATGTAAATAATTTATATTATTTTGTCACATCAAGGTGACGAATTGGTAGAATCGTTTGCACGTTGGACAAACTGCTTAGTGACATTTCTTCCAACTCATTACGCTCTGAGTTCAAATTTGACTTCGTCTTTCATCCTTTCGGGGTCGATAAAATGATACCAGTTGACCACTTAGGTCGATGTAATCGACTAGCTGCTACCCCTCAAAAATTGCTGGCTTTACGCCAAAATTTCAAATCATTATGTAGTCACATCAGTAGAGGCGGGACCCCACTAAAGATACTCAAGGACCAGGTGATACAGCTTGACCTGGCGGTGGTTAAGTCTACCACAGTTTCTGTCTACAAAATTATACTCAGAAAGCTTTGGTCGACCTGATGCTATAGTGTGTGTGTGTGCATGTGTTGTAAAGTGGGTTCCTCCCACTGGTGTGATGTGTGACTGCCGTTTTACTGTAGCTGCTGTTTTACGCTAGTAGCCACAGTAGTTACGAGTCATCGGATACCGTTGTATCTCTTCGTACCGGAATAGTAATACACTAACTTCTATCTTACTACCGCTAATAGCTCCACAAGACACCGACTAGAACTGACGACTCTCAACTCTTCGACTCTCAACTCTTCGACTCTCAACTCTTCGACTCTCGACCCTCTCTTGACGACCGGCTACTGGTCTATTTATAATGGCTGCGTCCTACCACGTTTTATCGGGAGGGGTATACAGTTTCACTATACAACAATATATTTACAGTTGATGTCATAAGAACATGTAAACTTTCGAGAAGACGTGAAATAATTCCTTTTTCTAAGGTTTCTAACCAAAAGGGTTTTTCAACCCAATATTTACAAGCTTTTATTTATATCTTTATAATCTGCTTCAAGATCCATTTTTCCAATATATATATATATATATATATATATATATATATATATATATATATATATATATATATACATACATATATATACATATATATATATATACATACATACATACATACATACATGATGGCTGCCCCCTCGTCATCGAGTATGGCCATTGCACGAAGCATGTTGTTATCGTGCAGTGCCTGTGCAAGAAGGTTTTTTTAAAGTGAGGAAAGGCTGTGCACTGAGTCAATCCCACTCACTAAGCAACAGTAGCCATAACCCGAAAAGAAGAACAATTCATCATCATCGGTAACCACTGAGCCGCAGGTTTTATGTCGGAGTTATCCCAGTTGCCTGAGTTGCCTTCTCCTAGAAGGATGCCCTAACAAGGGCTAGGGGTCCTTCACTCCCAATGGTTTAACCGCATGATCGGGTATTCAGTCCGATTATTTCTATGTCCCCGCGCAAAAAAAAATGTTTCTTGTCTTGCGCGGGTACATACATACATGCATACATACATACATACACACAAATGTATGTATGTATATGACTTCTGTTTTTAGTTACTTAAATTCTTTCTCTCAGGAAGGACCTGGTTCTTTACGAGGATACAAAACTTCATCGTTGGAATATACATAACACAAACAATGTCATTCTAAACTTGAGGTAAGTCTTGCATGTTTTACTGTTCTCCTTACAAATTGTGTACGTGCGTGTGTGTGTGTGCGTGTGTGCGTGTGTGCGTGTGTGTGTGTGTGCGTGTGTGTGTGTGTGTGTGTGTGTGTGTGTGTGTGTGTGTGTGTGTATGTGTGTGTGTTTATGCTATTTGCGTAGATTTAGTCCAGCAATGTTCAGTTTCACTTGTACAAGAAACACTTCTAATGAGATTAGAGCTTGAGTAAACCAGTGTCAGAATTCGCTGAAACATATGGGTGGTATGTAAAAGTAATCTCTATAATACAAAGATTATTGATAAAAATATATTTCTGATCATAAAATCCAACATCCTTGCTAAAACTTGGATTGTCTCAATCAGTTTTCTGGCTTACCATAAAATCTGCATGTCTGTGTGCGTGTGTGTGTGTGTGTGTGTGTGTTTGTGTGTGTGTGTGTGTGTGTATGCGCGTACGTTGTGTGTGGTGTGGGGGGGGGGGGGGTGCGCATGGATGTGTGTGAATGTGCATATGTACATGCGCATGCTCGTAAAGTCATTTTATTGCAAGTCAGGAATATAACTTTTTATTTGAGACACCTATATTCTTTGTCATTGCTATGAAAGAATCCTTTTTTAAATAATCATCTCTCCATCAAATTAATCATTTATCTAGCTTATCTAGATATTTCTCTTATATAAACGGCCTGCTTATGGAGGTTGTCTATATCTCTCTGTCTCTGTCGTACTCTCTCTCTCTCTCTCTCTCTCTCTCTCTCTCTCTCTCACTCACTCACTCTTTATCTATCCATCTACCTACATATATACCTACCTACATACATAGATGCACTCATACCTCCCTGCTTCCCTATCTATCTATCTATCTATCTATCTATCTATCTATCTATCTATCTATCTGTCTGTCTGTCTACCTATATATTTGTCTATCTACCTACTTACCAATCTATCTATCCATCTATCTATCCATCTGTCTGTCTGTCACTCTCTCTCTTTAGCTATCTATCAATTATCTTTCCATTTATTTATCTACTACCTACCTGCCTACCTACCTACCTTCCTACCTACCTACCTACCTACCTACCTACCTACCTAAATAAATAAATAAATAAATAACTATCTATCTATCTACACAGCTATCATAATCTGAGGGGAGGAGGGTGTGGAATTTCTGACTAGGAAGATCTATCGGATACTTAGAAGTAACCATTACGAATCAGAGAAACAATTACTGGCCTCTGTAATCAAAATATTGGGCACCATAGTAGTTTTCCGTTAGGCAAGGAAGTATTGTAACATTTTGGTTTGAAAGGAGTCATTCACCACAGAAAAATGATTCTTGTCTGAAACATCAATGCTCCAGACTCTTCCACCGCTACAATAGCGAGACAATGATGGAGCCTCTGTGGAAGTACTTTTTAAAGTGGATGGTGAAAGTTTTACATGAGTACGAGGGTCAAAGGAAGCGGTCAGAGAGAACACATGTACCTGGACATTTAAAAAAAAAAAATCTGTATCTCCTATTTAAGTATTATCTTTAGAATAACTTTAAAGTAATATTATGACAAACTGCTTGTTAGCAACAATCACAACACCGACACTATGACAATAACAACGTCAGCAGTAATTATCGATGATAAAAGACTTCGAAATGTGAATAAATAAATAGACAAGATCGAATATATATATATATATATATATATATATATATATATATATATATATATATATATATATATATATATATATATATATATATATATATATATATATAGTAAGAGGAGGAATATAATATCCAGGCAGATACACTATTTATCTTTGTAAAATGTCAAGACTGGTTCCTTCAGACGGTGCGTTTTATGGCAAACTTTCTTTAACTCACATCCGAAATTACAGTTTATTTTTTGGCTACATATATATGAGGTAGTTTTGGTGAATCATTGTCGGGCATAACTTTAAAGAAGGTTGTATAATGCCCCTACCTCCTTTTCCTACACACATCTGAGCATCGACTTTTTCCAGCTACCGCTTTTTCCAAATGTACTGAAGAAGTTGGGGAGGTCTTCACTTCGAAATATAGAAATACAAGGTAAAACTGCAACTTTGTTTTTGTTTTGTTTTCATTTTGTAGTTTACTTTGTACCTTCTCGCATTTTTCCGACCTTACACAACAACCCTCTTTAACACACACACACCACTTGTAAATATAAATTATAAACAATAAACAAAAGTTCAATTTAAAACACATTGTCAAAGTTTGTAGATATTTTCATACATGCAATAAAGATGACCACTACATCTGTAGCGTCAGGTAAATTCCACACTTGTGTGCGCATATACTTGCATACATGGATGCGATGTATTTAAATGTGCTTTAAAAGAGCGTTTAAAATGTTAGTAAAAGAAAGATTGTAACAGATGAAGAAGTTTAACAAACCCTATTCACAGTCACTTGAAACCGCAGCCAAGTTTTATTTTCTTAACCACATCACAGTTTAAAATTAGAATCATTCGTGACAGACTACCAGTCTAGGAATAACAACATTCCTTTCTAACACAAGGCATGACGATTCTGAAAACAGTTATAGATAATGTTCTTCTTGTTCTGACTAAGCCACTAAATACACAAAAGATAATAAGATACATTGTGTCCGGGGATGGTCTGGTGCAGAAAAAAAGCAATAACTATGTGACACCTGGTGTTTGTTCTTTATTCAAGACCCAAGTTACCAAGGTGACTTACCAAAAGTTGATAACATTGCAGTGCAAAATAAAGGCAGTAAAACATTACTTTTCTTTCATATATCTTCAAGTCTCCGATAACCAGGTTCATGTTGCTCTAACTCAGTGGTTCTCAACTGGGGTCCCTATGGCCCTTGGGGGTTATTAAAATTTATGTGCAATAAATTGATTATATTTCAACAATACACAAACTATTTTAACAATTTTTTAATACAATTCCGAATGATATTCTTTTCTACTCTAGGTCCGAAATTTTGAGGGAGGGTGCCAGTCGATTAGATCGACCCCAGTACGCAACTGGTACTTAATTTATCGACCCCGAAAGGATGAAAGGCAAAGTCGACCTTGCCGGAATTTGAAATCAGAACGTAAAGACAGACGAAATACCGTTAAGCATTTCGCACAATTCCTAATGATACTAAATTATTAAAATACGAAAAGAGTATTTTTATCATGGTGGTCCAGCAAAGTAAAATAGGAATCAAAGGAGTCAATGGGCACGAAAATGTTTGAGAACCGCTGCTCTAAAGTAATGTATTGCATCTTATTCTAGTCTCCCGGATAAAACTTATTTTACTTTAAATACAAAATTAATTTCCGTACATGTTTTGTTTAACTGTAGATGATTTGTATTCCAATCGATTTTGATCGAAACCGCTGCAGCTATGACCATCCCATTTTTATTTAGAAATTGTATTTCGAGGACTACAGGACCCCTTTGTAAGATATTAGTGTTTGATTTTAAGAAAACCTGGTTGTTATTTCTTGTAGAGGTAACTCCTTCGCAGTTTAATTCTGAGCCATGGCTAAACATGATCCAAATAAAATGAGTGGTGTATGTACATAAACACACACACACACACACATATATATATATATATTTTATATTTTCCTTGTTCCAGTCATTAGACTGCGGCCTTGCTGGGATACTGCTTTGAAGAATTTTTAGTCGAATGAATCGACCCCATTTTTTTAAAACCTGGTACTTGTTCTAGTGGTCTCTTTTGCCGAACTGGCAAGCACAGGTCAAGCAGTAATTTATCCCGGAAAAGTACAAGACAAGAAGAAAAGAAATTAGACTGTTGCTTCAGGAATTAAAATTTGCAAAATGAATTTCTGAAATTAACCTCTTCAGCAACTTTTCCATCCCACGTGTTTAGTTTTGTTTAGCCCATTCTCTGGAGGAAACATGTGGGATGGAAGAGTCGCTGAAGAGGCCTCAGACGTATGACAAAGAGTTCCAGATTTCTGAAATTGTTCATAAAATAGGGTGTGGAATTTTTAGTTCATATATGTGGCTCGTTGATTGTTGTTGTTGTCACTTAAAGCATGCGGAACCCATGCTCCATACTTTTGAACCTTTCCCATCGAGTGAAGATGCTTTCTCTGCCAGTTCCCTTGTTGTTTGACGAGAATGTTCGTGCAAAAGTTGGTTTAATCGCTCTTCATCGCACTCAACTGGACGGCCAGAACGAGGTGCGTCTTTGAGGTAAAAATTTCCATTTTTGAACTTGGCATACCAATCACGAGCGGTTCTTTCAGCTATGGCACCCTCTCCATGCACAGCACAAATGTCGCGAGAAGCTTTTGCGGCCTTAGACCCTTCATTAAAAGCAAAAGGAAGGTGTCGAAAATGCTCGATTTTCTTAATTTGACATTCCATTTTAATGATCAGAAAATGAATAATGATTAACTAAAAATTAACTAAAAATAACTAGAAAGAAAAAACAAAATAGATTCCAAAATTTAAAAACGCAACAAATTCCAAAATTTAAAAAGCGGCGGGAACTTAGTTGCCAACCCTATATATATATATATATATATATATATATATATATATATATATATATATATATATATATATAAATCAAAGGTAGGACAGGGAGAACACAACAAGCCGAAATCAACAAAACATAACGTGGAAAAATAGACGATAGCATAACGAACGGCAACCAGGACAAAAACATGATACACGGATCATTCGCAACCGATTTCCACTTGAGTCAGAGTCCGGAAAGTCCTTGTAGTTTTGCGCTCTTTTATCTCCGAGACTATTCTAATCCGGCGAGCGCCAGGGACTTAAGCTAAACGCATTAAGCCTCTGGGAAAGGCAAACGAATATATACAAGAACAAAAATAAGAACGGAAACAAAAACGAGAAAGCTAGGTTTTATACAAGTACAACATAAATAAGTAACAAAAAGGGTCTTTCGACTATCAGACGAACATAGTAGGCTGGCACAAATGAAACATCTTAACAGTCCGGGTGGGACATATGTGTATGTGTGTGTGTGTATGTGTGTGTGTGTGTGCGTGTGTGTGTGTGTATGCTTTTTGTTGCATATTTTTTTAATTTAATTCAATGTTTTTGAATTGAAAATTTCTTTGTATAAAGCTACATTTCAGTCTTATTTTTAGTATTATACTTTTTATTTATTTCCTTTACAAAACCCATTACCCCAAAATTTTAAATCACAGATATTGTGTTAAAATTAAACTCATATAGAATATATGCAATTCAAAAAATAGGAATAAAAAATAATAAAAAACTATTTTAAGAAACAAGACAATTAAGTTCTGTAAAGTCTGCATTCTCAGATAACAAAATATTTTCTATTTAGTTAGAACATTTTTAAAAACGAAAGATAATAAACAAATTGAGTGCAAAATGTAGAAATGACTCTCTCGCTGTTTTAAAAAACTTACAGGTTATAATACATTATCAATTTTATTTAAATTGCCATTACACATTTTTTTTAAGTATATAAAGCACTAAAATTGTAATATTAAATTTTTAACGAATAAACATGTAGACAATTAGGCTTTTCACTAAAATTGTAAAGAAATAGCTTTTTGGGTATTCTAATTTAAACTTTTATATAAAATACAAATATCAAAGGGCATTTATTACTACTTTAGTTTTTAAATTCTAACAATATTCTAATTTTTTTTCTTTCTTGTCCTGTTCTTTTCCAGGTTTAATTATTGCTTGTTCCTTTCTTCCACAGAGTTAAGTCTTAAGAATATTTCAGCACTCTACACCTGCATCTTTCATCTTAGTCCACTTTTTTCCAGTTTACTTTTAAACTTTTCATTCTAGTAATACTAAAAATAAGTCAGACAAATTTCAGCTTAACCTGAATAAATTTTTAAATGAAATATATTAACTATTTTTTAAAAAATTGTAATAATAATCAAAGCATAAGAAATATAAAAAATAAAAAATAAAGAAGAGCACAAGCTATTTGATGAACAATTTCAGAAACATATTTTGATCCAGATTTTTCCAAGTACCTTCAGTTTCATTTATCTAAGCTTTTGCTTCGTAGCTAGTCACATATCTGGTCAATATCGTACTGTTTTTTTCAATATACTAACATCCAACATTTGCCTGCCTTATTAAAAGCAGTAAAGGATTGTAATCATTGATAAATTTTTCAGATGATTCTCTTTGAAGTTGATGAAGTCTTTTAACGCATTTTCCATTTCTTTTTAATTTGACACTTTTAACAGCAGCGAAGAAATTGAATCTTCTTTCAGCCTTAGAAAAACCAAATTGACATTTTTTGACCGCATTTTTTGCTTTTACTTCTGAAGCATTTGCGCTCAAATGCCTGGATTCTTTCCCCTGCAAGTTTTGTTGCATGAATGCATTTGAAAACGATCGACCAAGTTGTAAAGAATGAGGTTAGATACTGAACATGGCAGTCTGCAAGTAAGACGTGGTTCTATAATTTGGGGAAGATTTTCTGGAGAATCTTTATCATAAATTTTCATATGAACAGGGGGAGACCCTCTTTGTTAATACGCTATTCTCCAAAAATAATATATCATGTTGCCAAATATTGGATTTTTTTGTCAAAAATAGTTTATTGTATGTATTCGGTGATAAAAATGTTAATAACAGCAGCACCATTATTTACAAACAAAGTATTTGTTTCGTCAGTTTCAATATATATTTTTATTCCTATAAACAGATTTGAAGCGCCGAGTGAGGTGATATTTTACAGAGAATAAAAGAAATAACGAACACAGAATAACTGTGAAAACAGCTTAGAAGATCGGGTAAATACCCTTAGAAAACAGAAAAAAAGTGATTAGTAAGCCGTTACAGAGGATCATGTCCTGTAACTTTGAAATTCCAGCTAAGCATTCTGTACCATAAGCTAAGCGACGCCCTACATCAGATACCATCTTTTATAAGGCTCACCGTTATCATCAAGATCCCTTGACTGATGCAGCCAATCGTTGGGGGCACCACTCCAGGTACTTTAATAGTCAGCTGTCGTCACTAGTCTCTGCTGTCTGCCATGCGTAGAAAGTTCGCTGTGTTCTAACTTATCCAATCCTTGTCAACCCAGGATTTTCTCTGCATGCCTCTCTTTCGCCCTTCCCTCAATTGAAGAATGGTTTTGGACAGGGTTTGTGGTGAGATATATGATCGTATCAAGAAAGCTTTCGTCTTTTACCCGTGCAAGGAGTAGTTCCAGCCTGTCAGCATATCTATTGACTTGCTGCCTGACAAAGCTGTTCGCTTTGTGCTCTGTATACGGGATGTGTGACAGCCTTCTGAAACATTTGCGCTCAAATGCCTGGATTTTTCGTTCCTTGTCAGCTGTAAGAGTCCAGCTCTCACCCCCATACAGAAGGATCGAAGACGCCAGGGCCTTGCACATTCAGAGTCTGGTTGTAAAACTAATAGAATTGTTTTTCCACATGTTGTTCAGCTTCGATGTGGCAGCAGAGTTTTCTTGTTATCTCCTTTAGAGATCTGCCGTCCTCGGTCAAAGTGAATCATCGGTAATGGAAGGTGTGCACTTCAACAAGTCTCTCTCCGTTTAGCATGATATTGGTTGTTGTGTTTTTGGTCGTTACTATTAATCAGAATCTTGCGCTTTTGTGAGCTGATCTCCATCCCGTATGCTCCTCATGCATTTTCCAATCTGGCGGTAATCCCTTGTAGTTCTG
Organism: Octopus bimaculoides; assembly: GCF_046866305.1. Classification (NCBI taxonomy): domain Eukaryota; kingdom Metazoa; phylum Mollusca; class Cephalopoda; order Octopoda; family Octopodidae; genus Octopus; species Octopus bimaculoides. The sequence goes on from NC_142946.1 coordinate 31,760,024, forward strand.
CTTTACTGCTTCCTAACAGTTCATTATCATCGGCAAAGCTCAAACTTGGGCCTTCCTCCAATGGAAACAGAGGGAAAGAGATCTTGAAGTGACTCCTGCATGATGTTCTTCAAGAAGATGTTGAAAAGCACTGCTGCAATTGCCAAAACGCAATGTGCCAAATATGGCCAAAGGCCTTTTTAAGCGTATGAGGTTGGGGAGGGAGGAAGAAACATACTCACAAACTTAACAGGTACGTCTTGGATATCTTTGGTTTGGCTGAAGTCAGGTGGACTAGATTTGGCAACACGACAACAAATGAAGGTCACAAACTGTAGAACAGTGGAGATTACACCAAGCATGAACATGCAATGGGTTTCATTATTAACAAAGCCAAAGTGCGTTCAATCATCAACTGTACACCAGTATCCAGTAGGCTCATCCTCATACGTGTGGCGTCAAAACTAAAGAATATTACCATCATACAAGTCTATGCGCCAACACTTGAACATGTGATGATGCCTTTGAGGAATTCTTTGAGGAACTGAAGAGAATCACCAAGCCAGCTCCTAACAAAACTGCTGTCATTGTCCTAGGGCACTGAAACGCCAAAGTAGGTATGGATGCATATGACCAATGGGCTGGGACAGTGGTACAATTCAGGGTCGGAGAAACCAGCGATCGTGGACTGCAACTCCTAGAATTTGCTAGCAAGCACACATTGACCTTAACCAACACACTGTTCCTACTCAAGACCTCACGCAAAACAGCGATAACATCTCACACCTTAAAAGTTCAAGTCTAGGATCAACAAGGCTATGACTAGAACTTACTATCGCGGATGTAAACAGTGATCCTGATTTGGTCATGGTGACAATGAGGCTCAAACTGATAAGGACCACTCAAGAAAAGAACAACATATAATAGGTTTGATGTAGACAAATAGAAAGATCCCAGGGTTGTCTCGGAGTTTGAAGCGAAAGTGGGTGGCAGTTTGCAGCCCTTAACGATTTAGAAGTTGATATAAACTCCCTGACCAACAACATCAAGGAAACGCTTCAGGAAATAGCTCTAGAAGTGCTTGGGAAAATAAGAAAAAACCCATGTGTCTTTGATTGATGACATGATAGATCTATGCTCAAAGATTGGAAATCTTAAGGAGTAGGTCACATTCCATCAGAACCCCTTATAACATGGAGGGCCAAATTTTATCAAGGTACTAACAATTACATGTTGGAAGAAATTAGAGATGAAGCAGTGGCCAAAGGAGTGGAACCAATCACTGATAATACTCATTCCAATGAAAGGCAACTTAAAACTACCAGAATTATAGAACAATCAGCCTAGTTAGCCACCCTAGCAAAGTACTGCTAAGAATTCTGCAAAGCAGACTTAAGTGGAGGGCAGAGAAAATCCTTGCAGAAGAACAGGCCGGATTTAGGCTCCAAAGGAGTACTGTGGAGCAAGATATTTAACATTAGACTGCTCACTGAGAAACATCTGCAACAATAATCTGACCTTTATTACAACTTCATCGATTTCAAAAATACCTTTATAATACGAAATATCTTAAAATGAAATTTTTTTAATTAGTTAAAATGATCACCTTTTTTAATCGCTTAAAGCCACATCACTTTTTTTTAGCTAATATTTTTTGATAAGTTTTTACCATAAGATTCTTCTTATAGAGCTCTTTCATTTGAACACAACTACTGTATGGTTTTCTTTTATGAGAGCTGAAATATTTCGATTTAAAGTCAATTTTGGTAGTTATTTGCCATTGTTTTTGACAGTTAAAGCCACATTACTTTTCCTAGCAAATATTCTTCAATGAGGTTTTGACCAAAAGATTTTTCTCAAAGACCACATTCTTTTAGATCTAATTAATCTATTATTTTCTTTTAACTGAGATATTTTGATTCAAAGTCAACTTTTGGCCTTACTCTCCCATTTTTGAACTTATAGTTTGATCTAACCCTTCTTATGAACCAAATTTCCCTTATTTTATCTCTAAATTAGCTTAGGACCGGACCATCATTGCTAAAAATGCAGTATTTAATTTGGTTGAGAAATGAATTAGTGCCGAAGCCTAGAAGTGCTCGCAAATGACTAAAAGTTGACCTAAAAAGATATCCACCCACTTCCGTGAGTGAATGATATATTTTTATAAACAAACATTGAAACGCCGAGTATGTTGGAATTTTATAGAAAATAAAGGTTACCTCGAACGCAGAATCGCTGTGAAAACGGAAGACAGAGTAAACACCCTTAGAAAACGGGGTATAAAAAACTGGCCAGCAAGCCGCTACATAGAATCAATCCTAGTACCTCTCGAATTCCGACTAAGTTCTCTGTACTATTAAGCTAAGCGATCCTTGACATCAAAGTCAATTTTTCGCCTTGCATTCCCATTTTTGACCTCACATATTTTGATCTAACTTTTTTCTAATAAAACAAATTTCAATTATTTTATCTCCAAGTGTAGCTTAGGATTGGACCATCATAACCACAAATACTGCATTTAATTTTGTTGACAACTGAATTAGTGATAAAGTCTAGAAATCACTACACGCAACTTCCGCAAACCAATCAACGACTCATGTCAGCAACATTTGTACAGCACAAGCTACACTGTCTTTGTATTGTGTTGTCGGTCTCTAAGGCGTTTTCATGTTATCGCTCGATTGAACCGTGTTAAATGAGAAAAATCTGTGGAAATGAACGAACCAGAGATAATGTGGAAATGGTTTAAGTTTTAAAAGAAGAAATGTCAAAAGTCAAAGATATTTCATACTAAATACAAACATAGAATTGTAAAATATTATTAACAAATTATATCTATGGCAATTTCCCATGATGTTTAACTTTTAATTAACATTTCTCTCGTAGGACACTAAAATATTCTTATTTGATTTCTCCTAAATTTGAAACCTCTCAGTAATTAAGTAATGCGATAAAATTTCATGGGGTTTTTTTTTCTCCATTTCAGACACATTCATAATTATTTAAGTCTGCCACTTAGATAATAATTACAATGTGTTTTATTTTCGATAATTCATTTAAAGATGTTCAGCGGAAATATGACGCCTCTTCCGCAGCGATAGTGTTTGTCCAATATTTTTAGGGTATAAGGTGGTTGGTATTGTGACTATATCTACAA
>NC_142946.1:31768162-31813162 GCF_046866305.1 Octopus bimaculoides
TATCACTCACATACATACTTTTCTTTGTACGACGGCCTGTCTTTGATTATGTTCTTATATGTCGCATTCACACTCACACACAGATATACATCTTTAATGCCACAATAAATATTTCTGTTATTCATTTCATACGGTTGCCTTCTTTCGTCTCTTCATTACTGGTATTTACGAATTCACTAATGTTATCGAAGTATAACATTATTTGTATATCATCATTGATATATTATTTTGTGTTCGACCGTGTGACGCGTTTAAATAAAAGGAGTCCTCTGTTTTTCCATTCGTCACCATTTCTCCTTTTTGAGTTCGCACGGTCGTTCTTACATATGTATGTAGGTATTAGGTATGTATACGAACATTGTCTGCGCTGAACAACGTATACAAAAGACGAGATCAGACATAGTGTAAAAATTAGAGAAACATTACAGAAAGAAGCGAAGCCAGGAAATGTGGAAAGCTATCCAACTCATAAAATTTGTGTTGTAAGGAGTGGAAGAGTTAAGAGAAAATGACGGGAAAAGACGGGAAAAGAAGCATAAACAAACAACCTGTTATTGTCACCATTCAACAAAACTGCACAGTGGTTTCAACACCTTTTGATTGTATCACTTGGCCTAGCAATGGTCTAGGCACGATAGCTGAAGTTGGAACTATCAAAGACAGAAAATGTAAAATAAGATAATAAAAAAAGATCGCAGGAACAAAACACAAACAAATGATGTAGATTGTTTATATACTCAGACGAGACAAGAGTGTGTGTGAAAGAAAGAAAAAATAAAGCTTAAAACTTTAAGAGAAAACAAAGTGTGTGTGTGTGTGTGTGTGTGTGAATATATGTGTGTGCATGCGTGTGTGCGCGTGAGAATGTATATTATGTATGTATGTATGTATGTATCTGTCTATACATACATATCTACAGGAGCACGCGTACATATAAATTCAAATGTAAATTGAATAACGAGAAGAATGAAAGTATAAAGAAAAAACACGAATAAAATTATTAGTTTCACGCTGAAGGAAGACAGAATGAAAAAAAAAAGAGGAAAGATAGAGAGGCGTGGTAGAGAACAGGAAAAGCTGATTGGTAGAGGGAGAGAGCAAAAAAGGAAATGAATTAACATTTGTGATCACGGTCTCACCATTTTACAAAAATGCATATATGGATGAACGTACATAGAAAATATATTTATATACATACATTCATACATACATATTATTGGATCAACAGGATACATACCGACCCGTCTGGAGCAAAGTATGGTTGTCCTTGGGATTTGGGAACAGGGCGCAAATCCTTAATTCGTTCGTTATGAAGGCTCACGATACCTGGGATTATACAAATCTGCAAGATCTTCTTAAGATTTAAAGGATGATGGCTAAAACAAGATACTGTCCTACTACATTGAGGTAGTTCTCAACTTTACTAACTACTTTGTTCTTGAGTATCGCCAATTAATCAAGAACTCATAAAGTAGAGGATGCGGGGCTGAAGATTCATGACAAAGTGATCGGTCCATTAACTTACGTGACAGGAGTGTTCATCGACATGGACATTGCTTTTTGAGCAGCATGCATTGAGTTACTGCAAATTTAGAAGAGAGAAAAATCTAAAAATAATTTCTTAATTTCAACAAATTTTGCTGCAGAAAATTCTTGTGAAGATATAAACACATAAATCGTTAACTTAAATAGTGAGAACTGGTATATATATATATATATATATAGGACCCACAATCCACATAACCCAACTAAAACACACTAACGAAACCTATACTCTAGGGACCCACCATGCGACCATAACAAACAACAAACCCTCTACAGAAGGAACAACTAGCAACATAATATTCCTGAAACACTAAGACGGGACACGAGGTTCAAAAACACACTACAAAATAGGACACCACAAAATAGTACACTACAAACCCACCATAAAAATTATAGCAACAGGAGACAGATAAACAACACTATTAAACCCAACCACACCAACCATTTTTTAGACCCAGTACACAGAAACAGAGATACACGATGGCACCAGAGAAACCACAGGTAATTAAAATAGTCAACCTCTCTAATAAAGAACTTACACCCAACCAGATAGGCATACTATCCAAAGAGCTAAAATTTACACCAACCCCGCAACGACCAAATTACCATGAAATGAAAGATGATATTTCTGAATTTTGTAGAAAATTAAGACTAGCGGAGCAATTTTATGACAAACACATCGGCGACGATTCAATAGCTAGAATAGCAGCAACTACACCCCTGCCAAGGAAAGAATAAAGCCTTCGACCAATTCTGTGAGCACATCACCAATTACCCTTATCAAATCACAAATAAAAACACAGACCAAAGTACAAACAAAAGAGAATGGAACAACCTTAACGTACTAAAAGAAGATAAAATCATAATAATCAAAGAATCAGATAAAGGTAACGCAGTAGTCCTAATGAACACGAGGGACCATAAAAATCTAGTACTATCTCTATTAGGGGATGAGACATATTACGAAAAGGCCCAACACTATAGCCAACATAAAATAATGAATAATCTCAGGACATTAATTAACTCATGCCGAGAAGGACTCACAGACAAGGAATACGACTACATTACCAAATTCAAGAGTAAATCAAGTTTATTCTACAGTATCTCCAAAATCCACAAAAACAGAATAATAAGCAAGGCATGCAAAGAAGCTACAGACATAATCATCAAGGTCGCCTCACCTGATGACCTGAAACTAAGACCAATAATAGCAGGTCCAGCATGCGAAACCCACCGCCTCAGCAACTTCCTGGACACTCTACTGAAACTCTTCCTCAAACACATCAAGAAACATCAAGAAATTCTTCCTCAAAACACAGAAGGGATGATCTGGACATGCTCAACCACCTCCCAAAAACGGTCAATGAGAAAACACTGTTAGTATCCTTCGACGTCGTCAACTTATATTCAAACATCCCCCATACCATTTACGATAGAGTACAACCAGGAACAACTACCGTTTTTAGATATCCTTATTAAGAAGGTCAGGGTATCCTTATTAAGATAGTCGGGAACAAAATAGAGACAGACATCTATTACAAACCCACGCACTCGAAACAGTACCTGCCATTTGATTCTTACCACCTGAGACACACCAGGATAAATATCCCATTTTGTTTAGCTAAAAGAATATTCACAATAGTATCAGACGCAAATACCCGTTACACACGACTCCAGGAATTGAAAACTACACTCATCAATAGGAATTACCCACAACACTTAATTGACAATACGATCCAACGAGTATTTAAATTTAATACACAAGAACTTAGACTACCAAGACCAAAGACGGAAGAAAAAATGGAAACCCTGCCTTACATTTCCACACACAACCCACATAACAATGAGGCCTTCAACACTATACTCCACAGCACAGCTCTACTCAAGAGAAACCCGAAGATTAATCAAATCCTCAACACACAGACAATCATCAAAAGTAAGAGACAACCAAAATCAATGAAAAAGATTTTAACTCGGGCTGAATTACACTCAACAATAACCACTAAGCCGAAAGTTTAAAAAATGCGGGAGACCCAACTGTAGGATCTGTATCAACATAATAGAAGGATCAGGATACCGATTAGAGCAAGGCCATAATTTCACCATAAAAACTAATTTTGCATGTGCATCGGAGAACTTGATTTAGTTACTTACATGCTCGGGATGTAAACGGCAATATATTGGACACACAAAAAACAGCCTACGTCAGAGGATGGTGGTGCACAAATCTCAAATTAGGATTCTGGAATACAGAACAATACCTCTCAGCCAGCACATCGATGAATGTGCATCCAACAAATTTCCCAAATTCACAACGTTTCCATTATACAAATTCAAAGACAATGCTAGCCAAAATGAAAACGCATTAGCAAGGAAATACACTTCATAAGAAAATACCGACCAATTCTAAATTCTCAAAACTAGCAACACTGAGACTTTATATATATATATATATATATGTGTGTGTGTGTGTGTGTGTGTGTGTGTGTGTGTGTGTGTGTGTGTGTGAATTCATATGTATGTATGTGTATGTATGTGTGTATGTGTGTATATATGTGTATGTATGTGTTTATGTATGTATATATATGAATATTGATATATATATGCATGTGTGTATATGTATATATATATGTATATATGTATGTATATATATGTATATATGTTTGTGTGTGTACATGTATGTATATGCATATATATATATATGTATATATGAGTGTGTGTATGTATGTATGTGTGTATGTGTGTATGTATATGTGTATATGGGTGACTGAATATATGTGTGTGTGTATGTATATATATGGATATGGGGATATGCAAGTTATTCATAAGAAATAAAGACAAGGGGTCGAAGAACACGATTTCTATTAAAACCCCAGGGGGAACAACTTCAACACGACGACTATCATTATTACTGCTGCTAGTTATTCGACTGCTACAGCCCCTGCTACAGCCACTCCTATAGAAGACAAGTCTTGACCGCACTATTTAATTTACAAAAACAGTAGTAAGTTGCGGCCAAATACAGTTCAACATATCATGCCACCAAAACTAACGGAAATTACCACGTGCTCTTGCAGGAAAAAGGTAAGTAAACTATGAATGTTAATCTTAATTTTAATTTTAATTTTATTTTATTAATAGCTCTTTTCTCTCTACATATTCCATTTTAATAGATATTTTTGATAAGGTTTTTCAAAAACTGAAACATGTAAATGTATTTATGTAAAGGTTTATACATGTAATTATTGGGGCCCTGTGATATGTAACACACTGCCTAAATACCAATCTTGAGAAATTAGGCTTCTCAAAACCAGAAAGGAAAAAGCTAATTCGAAGACTACAGATTCAATCCATCATTGGAACTTTAAAAGTTTGTAAAACTTTCCAGACGTTTATCATTTGATTATATATACAAGCATGTCTAGATATGCAACTATATGCATGGGAATACATACATAAAACAAAGCATACAAATCTGCATAAAACAAACAAACAAAAAATACCCAGTTGTTGATGTTGAAATTCCAATGAAGGAGCCTTGGATCTAGGTTAGAAACGAACTCTTTCTCTATAGGCAAGAAATCTTGAAATAAAACTGAACAATGACAAACATACATACATACATGCTTTCATACACACATAATACATACATAACATACATGCGTGCATGCATATATTCATATTGCTAAACTACTAAGATTTTATAAAATAAAATAAAAAACAGAAAAAAGGAAATAATGCATATTTCATGAATTTCTTCCAAAATGTAATTATTTTCCATCTATAAGGAATGTCTCACTTCATAAAATGTTTAGTACATTCCTCAGGTTATGTGATATATGTATAGTGAGAATTTACAAAAAAACAAGGTGAAGACGGGTGTGTAAACAACAAACAGATGTATTAATTTAACGCTCGAGAAGTGAGAAAGTCTTTTACGTTTCGAATCTACGCTCTTCGACAGAAAGGAACACAGAAATAAACTGGGAGAGAAAATAAAAAAGGTTTAGTGGCTAGCGAGGATCGTGGGTAAGGCCAAAACAATGCGAAGTAATTTCAACGTAAATCATAAGAAAACAAATATGTGAACTAGAAAAGCACTCGGAGAGCGCAGACCTCCGCCAAGCAGCTCATTTTAAGATAGATACGCGAGTAAAATTACTAATAGAGAAACGAAAATAAACTTTGGAAACATCAACGCCACCATAGGTTACGTGGAAACGATGAACGTGTTTTCAAGGGATATAATCAAAGAACGTAACATTGTAATACTTCATGTAAAATAAATATAAGAAATGAAAGATCCTTCAAAGAATCTATAAAAATTCTTATGTCCTGGCCCACACGAAGAGACACCAACCTAAGATTGAGGTTGATCTGAAATATATTCCAAGAATACAGACAGGAACATCTGTTCCTTGTGTCATTACCAACTTTTCTGCAAGTTTCATCAAATACCGTTCACAACTTTTTGAGACGGACAAACCAACGCCGATGAAAACATAACCTCCTTCCTTGGCGGAGGTAATAAATGTAGACTTACCTTGTATTCGATATTTCGGGGCTATGACCCCATTTTTAAGAAATTGACGAATGTTGCCGATGTGTGTGTGGAGTGGACATGCGCGGAAAGTTGTTGTTATAGCAACCAGCTAGCTTCCTTTAACTGTCTTCTATTGTTGATCTTGGGTTTGTTTTGGTGTATGAGGATGGCCTCAGAGATTCTAAGTTTGCCCCTGTTCTGCTGTGTTGCCTTGATGTGCACTGTGAAATCCTGGGTCTAGCATTTCCGTAGATGTTTCTTCATGGAAATACCAGACCCGGGAATTCACAGTGCACATCAAGGCAACACAGCAGAACAAGGTCAACCTTAGAATCTTTGAGGTCATCCTCATACACCAAAACAAACCCAAGATCAACAATAGGAGACAGTTACAGGAAGCTAGCTGGTTGCTATAACAACAACTTTCCGCGCATGTCCACTCCACACATGCTCATACACACGCACACCGGCAACATTCGTCAATTTTTTGAAAACGGGGTCATAACCCCGAAATATTGAATACAATAAAAGTCTACATTAATTCACAAATTTGTTTTCTTGTGATTTACCTTACATTTACTTCACATTGTTTTGGCCTTACCCACGATCCTTTATGCAATATATTCTACACAATGCTTCATAGTAATTATTCCATTATACACACACACACACACACACACACACAGATAGACAGGCAGACAGATGGTCGCGTGCACATACACATAGACGCGCGCATATATTTGTGTGGAGGGTGGGGTTAAAAAGACAAGATAGTTCGTTTATATGTTCTCTATCTAACTATGGAGGCCAATGCAGGCAAAGGAAACTGATTATGAGTCTTCTTCGCGGTTTCCTTTTCGAATATATAAGAATTCATATGGAGTTCATGCAATTTCAGTCACACTATATAACGATATTACTATATCTCAAAACGAGTCTTCCTAAACCACGAACTCACCACCAAAACTCACCACCATTTGACGGATATTTATCCTCATCTTGTTTGTTATTAACACATTTCGGCTGATATACCCTCCAGCCTTCATCAGCTATCGTGGGGAAATTTCGAACCTGGATTCTCATTCTTAAGGTATTTTTCGAAGTTATTATTATTATTATTATTATTGTTGTTGTTGTTGTTATTATTATTATTATGCCCGTGGGCATATGGTGTAGTGGTTAAAAGCGCGGGCTACTAAACCCTAGATTCCGAGTTCGATTCCAGGCAGTGACCTGAATAATAATAATAATAATAATAATAATAATAATAAGCTATATATACAACGCACAGAAGGTGGCAGGGGTCTTATACAGCTAGAAAACTATTATAAAATAACCACCATAGGACTGCAAAAATACCTACTCCAGAAGCAAGGGAAACTAATACAAATAGCCACAAAACACGAGCAAAACAAGAAACTGTTTTCAGTATTTAAGGAAGCTGACAAATACAAACAAGAAATCAATCTACCTAACAAATACGAAGAAGAAGAAGAAGAAGAAACAACAAAAGCTATAAAACAAATGAAATCCAAACTAAAACTAGAACAGCAACGGACCATGATAAAACGATGGCAAGAAAAGCCCCTACATGGTAAATACTGGGCTAAACTAAATGCGAAAGAAATAGACAGAGAAAAATCCCAGCAATGGCTGAGAAGCTCAGGACTCAAAGCAGAGACTGAAGGATTTTTAATTGCTGCACAAGACCAAAGCCTCCCCACCAGAAATTACCAAAAACACATAATGAAAAGAAATATAACAAGTAACTGTAGAATATGTGGAGATCGACAAGAAACAATAAATCATATTATCTCTGGCTGCCCAGTCCTGGCTAAGAAGGAATATATTCACAGACACGACAGAGCTGGGACCTATATACACTGGAAGCTATGCCAACATTATGGAATAGCAACAGAAAAAAGATGGTATAAACACACGCCAGAAAAGGTCACAGAAAACGAGAAAGCAACCATACTCTGGGATATGCCAATACACACAGATAGAGAAATTAAGGCAAATAGACCAGATATAGTTGTCAAAGATCATGAAGAAAAAAAATGCTTTCTAATTGATGTATCAATACCAGCAGATGACAACGTTTCTCTAAAAGAAATGGAAAAACTTTCAAAATACAAAGACCTGGAAATAGAGATAACTCGAATGTGGAATCTAAAAACAGAAACAATTCCTATCATAGTAGGTGCCTTAGGTATAATAAAAAAATATTCAGACAAATACATAACAAAAACACCAGGACTTACAAATATATATAACATACAGAAAATTGCACTACTGGGTACTGCACACATTCTACGCAAAACACTTTCAATACAGTAAACATAAGAGCACCACAGCAAACCACAGCACATACCCAAGGCGCACAGAGCTGCGCTCGGTAGTGAAGTGAAAGCACGTTATAAAAATAAAACTACTGAATAATAATAATAATAATAATAACGAAAAAAAACCTTAAGAATGAGAACTCAGGTTCGAAATTTCCCCAAGACACCTGATGAAGGCTAGAGGGTATATCAGCCGAAACGTTGTGTTAACAACAAACAAGATGAGGACAAATATCCGTCAAATGTAAATAATGTACATAATTCCTCATCTCTTAAATATAGAACTGGAAAATTATCATATTCTGAGCTATCGTCCTTTCCACACACCTCTACAGCTGTGAGACGCGGGCGTTATATCAACGTGACTTGAAGAAAATCGAACGTTTCCAACAGCACAAACTTTGCCCAATCATGGGAATTCGATGGAATGACCATATTACAAATGAAGAAGTTCTGCTCCGGGCTGGACTGCCCAGCATTGAAACTACCATGGCGCAACGCCGACTCTACTGGTCGGAACACATCATACCTATGTCTCAAACACACCTGACCACGCAGAACCCCAAATTCCATTTCCGAAACCAGCTCAAGGCCACTCTTTTCAGCTGCTCCATTGACTAAAATACCTAGAAGACAATGGGGCGCCCAATGTGGAGGCATGTCATTATAGAGGGAACAGACCTGATGGAAAATAACAGATATCAAGAGGCAGAAATCAGACGTCGAAGAAGGAAAATGTGACTCGTAATTCCTCGTCCCCCAGCAACCCTCCCCGGCGATAAATGCCCCTGGTTCTTCTATGCCACCCTTCGCCTGAGCAGCTACCTCTTGCACCAACACCCTTTGTACCCATCAGGATGAAGAGGCTCAATCACTAACAGATTAACTACGCAGATACGAGTTAATGCTGACGACGATGATATAACTACACACACACACACACACACACACACACACACACACACACACACACACACACACATATGCTATTGCATACTCATACATATACATTTACACGTACACACATACGATATGCGAGCTGATTAGCTAGCTAAACGGTAATAGCAACAATTGGAGTAGTGACTGTAGGCTGTATTTATAGGAATATATCAATTTTCCATTATCTGTGCTAAATATACATGTTGCCACCTTATATCACATCAACCGATAAAACTGTTTGAGATTTATTTCGACCAATTCTCTTAGTAATGTTCTGTGAATGTTACCATTAATTTCTTCCATTCCGTTTCATTATTCACCCCTTCGCCAATGAGGAAAAGATGCTCATTCCAACAAAAGTCTTTATAAATAGAAATTTCGAAAATTATTCACATGAAAACGCTAAATATTCTGGAAATAAGAAAAGAAAATTCATTACAAAATGTACTTTATATATTGGCTGTTAAAATTTTCATAAAGTCGCCCTAAAACTAGATAGTATTTTGGAAAGATATTTCTAGAATGATAAATAAGAACTATTTATTAAGACATTCTTATAGACAATACGAAATTTCGTTTAATTTTCGCCTTCCTTTTCTATATTCTTTCTCTTTACTATCTATTTAGTGTCAAAATGCAAATTAACCACAGTAAATCAATAGAAAACAATGAAACATACGAGATAAATGCATTCAAACAAACATGTACCGAGTCGTGCGTGTGTGGAACAGGAGACTCCTTGAGAAGCCTTGCCCAGAGTCTTTCGCTTACTGGTGCTGTGTTCACACCCATCTCTTCACTTGGCTTAGCTCACCAGCTGAGGTGGAGTACAAGGGTGTGGGGCTAGGGGCCATCAAGTGAGTAATTAGAAGTTGAATGAAGACCAGTGATGCCTGTCCACCTGACTATTCCTGGCAAGGTTCAACCATTTATAATTTTAGTAAAAACCCACTTTTTTCTTATGTCCTGGCCCACACGAAGAGACATCAATCTAAGATTGAAGTTGATCTGAAATATATTCCAAGAATACAGACAATGAAGAAAGCCTTGTTCTAGTTATGTCATTCTCAAAAGATACAGGGGTGAACTTTGACCAGTCAAATTTATGTTAAGCAGATCTAAGTCACATTATTATCAATGGCCTGAAAATGTCTCCACTATCTGATGAGGAATGCTACAGTTACTTAAGAATAAATTATTTCCTATGATAGACTCCATAAAGAAGATTGTAAACAAGAAATATAATACTACAATTTATGGTTCTCGGAAATACCTGCATGCAATAAATCGAATGTGTTTGCTGAACCAGTACTGACGCCAACATTTGGACAACAATATTGGGTGTTAATTGACATCCGATTGATGTAAAAACTTGAGGATATTGAACTCGTGCCAGGAATTTCTACAGCAATGGTGATATAGACTGCTTTTACTTAAAACTAAGACAAGGTAGTAGAAGCTCAGCATCGATCAAAACAGCCTTTAAGTGTTGCATCGTATACCTTCGACAACATCAACTAACCGCCAAACGTCGAGGTCCTGCTATGGATCAAGTCTGCATACGTGAAGTCGATAACATCACGAGAATTGGAAATGAGCTTCTCAGAAAGTATTCCCTGACTGATGATCTAAAATATACGCCGCGAGAAGTTGTTCGACTCCAGTGAAACAGATCATCAAAAGAAAGACTTCATACATACCAGTAAAAAGTCATGCATGACTAAATTCACGGAAGGCTTTTAACTGACAGCAACATTGACAACTAAACTAGTCTATCCTAGATTGATAACACTGATCAACAAAATTAAATGTATTCTACTCATTATGAATACAAACCAACTTTTTTTGTATATCTGAAATCTTAAATTATATATTTGAAATCAGCATTAAAAACTACATTAAGTACACCTTGAAATATGCTCGATGAAAAATACTTGTTGACCAGTGTAATCAAGATAATATAAGGGTAGGAAATAGCAACAAAATATCTGATGCGCAAAAGAGGTAAGGTTGCAGATAAAACCTCCTACATGCGACAACCGATGCAGTCTCTGTCGAACTAACATTGAGAATGTCATTTACATCATAAGAACTGACTGAAAATGTCTTTATGGCATTAATTACCTGTGAGACATGGTGTCGTGGCCAGAAAACTATATAATGAAACTCGACGAAATGATAATTCTGAGAAGACAAATATAAGGATCTACAGTGATGAGGAGGGCATAACCATAAATATTTCGAAAGAATGGGTGGAATATCCCTGTCAAAGCTTGAATAAAATGCAAGCACATAATTTTCTGGAACACAGAAAAGAAACTATGCAAAGTAACTGAAACCAGTTGCCCAAAAGATGTGAAGATTTATGTCTTATTTGTAGATTAGAAACTAGCTCTTTCTACATTGGGGAGAAATTCGAAAAATAAAATGAACCAAACTTACACATACACACACACACACACACACACACACACACACACACACATATACACATATGTACTTACACACACACACACATACACACAGACGTACGTACATACATGCATGCATACATACACATACACATATACATGAATACATTCATACATACATGCATACATACATGAATGCTTACATTCATACATGCATGCATACATACGTATGTACATACATACATACGTACATACACACATACATACACACATGCATACATGCATAAATACATACATACACATATACATGCATGTGTACGTACGTACATACACACACACACACACACACACACACACATACATACATACACGCACACACACACAAACATACATACATACATATCAAGTAAATAAAAAGGAAGCGTTGAGCTGTTTTAAATCTACAGAATGGAGTTTTTATGAGATGAGACTAAAGATATTTTTAGGTTAACTAAATTTATATATTTACATAACTATTTTTGTGGCCATGTTTGGTGAGCTGGTGTTGAATTATTTGGAATCATTGTCTTGTTGGAATGAGATCTGTTCAAGTGACATATTCATATATTTCACACATAAATGTGTCTACTAAACAACATTATTACCGATGTTATTTTGAAATCGGTAAATTTTACACAGTTAGTTCAGGTTATAGTCATTTTTAAATCAATGAACCTAAAATTATAACACTTAATGTTATAAAATCGTGAAAATAAAAGAAAACCACTTGCTGACGAATGTAGTTTAATAAATCAAATCTATGTAAGCAAGTTTTATATCTAATTCTACAACAAAAATTAATTGAATCAAATAAACTCACGCACACATGCAAACATCTCTTTCTCTCCTTTTTGTCTGTCTGTCTCTCTCTCTCTCTCTCTCTCTCACTCATCCCCCCCCCCCCCCACATACATGGTCAATATCATACAAATGTGAAATATTTTCATTGTAACATATATTACACAGAATTTATATTTTATATGCACCAACAATTTTTTTAAAGAACTATATTATTTCTCACGCGTGGTCTTTGAAGAATTTCGTTGTAAATTCAAATTATCTCAGAAGTAAATTTCTTCCATTTATTGATCAATAAAAAATCACTTCTCTGTCAATTGGTAATATTTTTAAGACGACACCTGGTATCAACTGTAAGTTGTTACCAAGACAATTATAGTGCTATATTATATCTCAGAGGAAAAGTGAGGAGGAGGCTTACGGTCAGTTTCCGATAGCCTTTGCATGTCATGTGCCATCACAAACATGACTGTTATATCAGACACAACTGCTATTTATCGATCTACAAAAGGACAATAGGAAAAGTGAATTCAAGAAGTAAAGAAGTGTAGCTAAATGCTGAAACACCATTAACCCAGATCTCTGCCGACATTGAGAATTTAGAAATCGTCAGAACAAACACCGAGAGACATTTTGTCCTGTATCCTAACAGATCTGCCACTGTCCCCGAGTGTATGAAAAATGTTGCTTAGTGTCAGGGCAGCCTTGACTGAGTAGCCCTAAACGTTCCATCCATTTTTCTTTCTAATGTAGTCTTATCTCTTTCAAGACGGTGGGGTGGGATTTAAGGTAACTGTGGCTACTATTTTTTCTTTCTCCACAGTTATTAAGTTTCACGAGCATACCTAAAAACTGTGATCTACTGGTATGTTTCACGTAAATTTGTGGATGACACTAACACTGGCATGAAGTGTAGCCAGCTTTGGACTCGTGCGGCTTACTTCATGTCACATTTTGAAGGTTATACTTTTGTAATCCAAGAGCAGGAGATAGATATAGCATATCACAGAAACAGAAGAGGCAGGAAAGGATTTAAGCTCTCAACATGCGTCAGGAAATGTCAATTATTGCACATGCTTGTGAAAGATATTACACATCTGAACAACAGTAACTCGAAAATGTCATTAAGCTACTACTTTCTAATGCAGTAAAATGCCGTTGATGAAGAAGAACGTGCAATGTCAAGTGAAGGAAATAGCGAAAGTATTTTTGTCTTTTTGAGTATATACATATGTCTCAACAGAAAGAACAATGGTGGAAGACTGGCATCAAAACGTTCCCCAGGTGCTAAACGCAATTGGTCTGATACACTTATATTTTACGATTATAGAGGTCACGTGCCTCACAGACGTGAGCATTTCCTTTAGAATCTGTGAGAACGGGAATATTTACGGACAACTACTTCGAAAGCTACAGCTACTTTATCATAAATTAAACACAAAAGCACGCACGAACTCACGCAAAGATATCCATATATACATACATACATGCATACATACATACATACATATATATATATATATATATATATATATATATATATATATATATATATATATATATATATATATATATATATATATATAATATATATATATATATATATATATATATATATATATATAATATATATATATATATAATATATGTATGTATGTACACGAATGTATACATACGTTCATATATACACATACACTCTCGCTCTCTCTCACACACACGCGCGCGCATGCACAACTTTTAATTTATTATTTTATTATTTTTGATTGGTAGAATGTTAGTAATGTGACTCAAGGGCCAAGAGTTTGGTGCATGGAACTTATCAAATTGTACATACATACATACATACATACATATATATATATATATGCATAATATATGTATATATGCATAATATATGTATATATGCATATATATGTATGTGTATATGTATATGTATGTATCTATGAATGTATGTATGTGCACATAAAAATATATACATACACATACGCACATATGCATACATACTTAGGTACATACATACATACACACGTGCGCGCGTGTGCAAAGACACATAAACAAATAGACACACATACTCACATATACACACAGGTATCTATCACGCGTGCGCAATCATCTCTTTTCGGCACACAAACATGCATCAATTTATATTCTCTTTATAAAAGAAGATACAAAACGAACAACAACGTGGTTTTAGTCCTGGTAAATGGTAACAGGCATTTCTGTGGAAATGGTACCGTTGCGTAGAACATCAGTCGTCTCACATGAACGCTGCACACATCTTTTGCTAATAGAAATGTTCAAGCAAGCAAAATGAAGATCACGCGAAAGTGCCTTATGCAACAAGAACAAAAAGATACATAAACAAATAAAACCAATTTTGTATGATATTGCCAAAAAAATTGTGTATCTGCTCTTTGTGATTATATCAAGAAATTTCTTGTTGTTGTTGTTGTTGTTCTTCTTCTTCTTCTTCTTCTTCTTCTTCTTCTTCTTCTTCTTCTTCTTCTTCTTCTTCTACTACTACTACTACTACTACCACTACTTCTACTACTACTACTACTACTATTACTACTACTACTACTACTACTACTACTACTATTTTTTCTTCTTCTTCTCCTCCTCTTACTACTACTACTACTACCACTACTATCACCACTTATTATTATTATTACTATCATTATTATTATTGTTATTGCTATTATTAATGCTGTTGTTGCTATTATCATCATCATCATCATCATCATCATCATCATCATCATTATTATTGTTATTATTATTATTATTATTATTATCATCATTATTATTATTATCCTTATCATCATCATCATCATCATCATCATTATCAATGAGAAACAAGGAGGAAAACAAGATGTCACGGGTTTCGTGTGTTAGAAGAATTGAAAATGAGAAGAATTAGAATTTGAAACTTCAAGGTTGCCATGAAAAATTGGATTGAATTGTTTAGTAATGTAAAAATTCATTGAATGAAATTGAAAATTTATCGGAAGCACAAAAGAAAAATCTATAAACAGAAGCAATTTCAAAGAATAAATAAAAAAGTAAATAAAACTAGCAAATTCTCTAAGATGGTATTTTATTTCTCAGGAGCAACATTTTTTTAAAAAAAGTTTGTTTTCCTCCACCATCGCCACCACCTCCTCCTCCTCCACATTTTTCTTCTGGCATAGTGTACTCTGACTTCATTATTCAATATGTTTAAGACTGTTGGACGTGGCTTGAGGTTGATTTCACATTTTCTTTTTCTTTTCTTGTTTTCTTTTCCTTAGAGGGGAAAGGGCAGCCTCCTTAGTCTATCCTTGGTCCTCCAAGACTGGCGTGAGGGAAGCAAATCTAACCCGAATGTTTACAACAGGGTATATTCCTTTAAAGGCTGGTTGGTGGTGTTAGACTGGGCAAAGTATTACGCCCACCACATAAATATAACCTTCAAGTATCAGGGATCAAACCCGAGTTACCTGGGTTAAAGCTTATCTCTAGCAGGCCGAATAACCATCTGCAAGCTCCCGAATGGAATAAAATGGAGTCAGTGTGAAGCGACTTAAGCTTGACATATTTTGTCCTGTCCAGTGTTTTTCAACCAGGTCCAGTGTTTTTCAACCAGGTCCAGTGTTTTTCAACCAGGTCCAGTGTTTTTCAACCGGGTCAACATGTGACCCGGGGTGGTTCATATAAGATTATGGGTGGGGTATGTGAGCAAAATAGTACATTGGGGATTCACAGTAGTATTTTAAGGATCCATGAATAAATTTTGCTTTAGATGCATTTATTGCAAGAAACAGCTATGTCTCTTTCTTTAATGTTTTACGTAATTCAACATGTTTCCTGGCAACTGAAACGTTATTTCATTGAGTGCTCTTGCAAACCTACGGAAGTGAACATCTGAAAAACAAAAGGGATTTTGAAAGAAAAATCTATAAGAATAATTTTTAAATATCCACCAGGATAAAATAGTAATCAAACAGGGTCCAGAAGTAAAAAAAAAAAATGTCGATCTGCAGTAAATTTGTCTGGAATGATTTTTAAATCTATCATAAACGGGTGAGCAACTGGATACCCTGGTATGTATTATCACCTTCATCTCCAGTTATGAGTTGATGCTGTTTTATTTTGAATCCAACTTTGATTATGTTATTTGTATATTACTTTTTCCTATACACTTTATCCCATCCATCGTTTCCTATGATATTATTATTACTATCATTATTATTATTATTATTATTATTATTATTATTATTATTATTATTATTATTATTATCGTTATGATTATGAAAAAAATTATATCAGCTGCATTTACACATTATCCACATGGCGTTACCGAGACACCTGAGGAAGATGACGGATATGATGTTCTCAACACATTTGACAGCAGTGTGATGTCGAGAAGTGCTAGAACTGTTTATTAAAAGTGTACATATGAGTGCTCAATAAAAATTCTACAGAATTATGAAATTAATGGTAACAGTGTTCTTTGTAAAGTGTGCGCAGTGACCATTAGTATTACTTTTTTGCATTTCTTTTAAACATTTCATTTTAGTGCACTTTAAACTTGTCTACATATCCTTCACCCCCCTCTCTCTCTATCTCTATCTCTCTCTCTCTCTCTCTGTTTGGTTGTATAGCTTTATTATTGTTTCTTATTTTATTTTATATCTTTTGTTTGTATATTTTGCATGATTGCATGTATTTGAGGACGAATTACGATTTAAAAGATGTATTTTTGCCGACATACAAATGAAATTCTTATTGAAACAAATGAATATAAAAGCATAACTCTCTCTCTCTCTTTCTCTCTCCCTCCCTTTCTGCCTCTCTCTCTCTCTCTCTCTCTCTCTCTCTCTCTCTCTCTCTCTCTCTCTCTATATATATATATATATATATATATATATATATATATATATATATATATATATATATAAACAAATGGTAAATGAGTATATGCATATATACGTACAGGTATGTGCATACCGACATCCACCTGTATGTATAGGTGCATATCTGGGTACAGGACATTGCAAACAAAACTTAGACGGGAAAACACACAAGCCACATAGAGAACATTCTACTTCATCAGCTACCCACGTTTTAACACCGGCATTTCGAAGAGCTTGGGCAGGACGCATCGTTAAAACGGCTCATCCCATGGACCGCAGATTAAATTTGTATACGCAAATTAAATCTTGCCATGGAGGAATGTAGTGGCGGACAAAAAACAAGACAGGAAAACAAACAGAAAAGGCTTTACGGCCAGACGAGAAAAATTATGTGTGTATGAACTATACATATACACACACACACACACACACACACACACACACACACACCTACACACATAAACGTGTACGCACGCACACACACATACACACACCACAACACAACAAATGCCAGTATTATGGTTTCGCAGAACCAGATCACTTTTAGACAATTTTTCATGCCACACTCTTGTGGTCCTTCAGCCTTGAAATCTTAAGATAATGCACCGCTCTATAACGTCTTCAAAACTTTTGATTGCATCCTGCCATGAAAAGCTTAACAAACTTGCTCGCCTATGGGCTCTGTCCACCTGTCATATTTTGGAAGTTTCCTAGTAGATCGGTCCATCACAGTGTGTGTTCATATACCTTTCTCTTTCTCTCTCTTTCTATCCCTTTCCCTCTCTCTCTCAGTCTCTCACCCCAACACACCTGTCTATACTTAAGCGTCTCAGGATCCTATTATGTCTCTCACACTCATTGATATTTCTAACTATTCCTATCCACACACGGACTAAATCTCTTCTATTCTTTCTTAATCTACTGCACATTTCTACCACCTCTTGCTGGCAACATATTGTCTCTGTGAGTAGAGGCTTTGAGAATATTCTCCAGACGTAATGACATAACAACCTAGTCTTCTTATTCGACAATAGAATTGTATTGTCCTCATCAGTTTGCGACAGACGTGGAGAATTATGTTCAATATCATATTTCTTCAGTTTGAATAAGAGAAAAATATATCTACACCAAAGTTTTAGTAGCTTATGGAAAATTGAAGATAAACGAGTATATATCGGTCATAAAAATCTTGTGGTTAACGAGAAAGTAAGAGAAAAAGGGAGGGAGATAGACAGAAAGGGTGAGAGAAAGAGAGAGAAGGAGGGAAAGAGACAGTGAGAGAGCAGGAAGAAAAGGAAGCACAAATCTAAATTCAGCACCGACTGGTTGGTATAGAATACAGTGTTTATGTCTTCAAATATATTCGGGTAGGTAAATGCAGAAGAATTGCAGGAGCTGGTCATCAGATGAAGGGAGGTAAGTGCAAAAGACAAACTCGTTATCATCAGTTCGGTGTTCATACCTACCGTAACCTATAGCCATGAATCTTTGTTAGCGAGTGAAAGAGTACGATCGTAAATACAAGCGGCAGGAATGGGTTTTCTCCAAAAGGTCTTTGGAGTAACGTACGTAGCTGAAATCAGCGAAGTGCTCCAAGTAGAGCCGCTACTTTTCCAAATTGAAAGATCACAACTCCAATACTGCTGACATGTGATAAGAATGTCTCGGAAAAAAAATCTCTGGACAGGTTTTACGGGAAAACCAACCGGCAGAAGATCCAGGGTAGACCGTGAACAAATTGGTTGGTTAATACCCGTGAGCTCGGTTGGTCTTGCTTCAGGATTCAGCCAGATCAATTCGAGACAGTTACTCTGATAGGACCCGATGGAAAACGTGCTTGAAGAATCTACCCCTACGACCCGCTCAGGAATAAGTGAGCGAAGAAGATGAAATGAGATATATATGTATACATACATACATACATACATACATACATGTGTGTAGTAGTAGTAGTAGTAGTAGTAGTAGTAGTAGTAGCAGCAGCAGCAACGAGTAAGTGATACATTGTCTTGTGGTAAATCCATAAGAAGAACATATAAGGAGGCTAAGGTTCGCTGATAAATACGGAGTTCATTGTTTCTTTGAGGTAGAAGAATATTAGAAAATTATAAAAGAAAAAATAACGGATATCTTTTCAAAGAAAGCTAAAATAATAAGATAACTCTTGCTAAGTTGAAAATTGAAAGTCTTAAAGTAGAGCACGAATGAAAGACAGCTAGTAAAAGTGAAAGCTATTCCCCGGATGAAAGAACGAACAATTTCCAAGTTTCCTTTGAAACATGACTAAAAATCACGTTGGTTACCATTTTAGAAACACCTATCTTAAAATCTTTCTTCTCATCAAAAATAACGATACAGCAATGAAAATGCTTTCAAAGGGAGCGAAAATTTGAAAACAAAACCGAGAAGTTAAAAGGAAACAAAAAACCAAAAAAAAATGATACGAGCATTAAAAATCTGTTTTTATTGCAAAGACAGAAAAAAAAGGAAGTCATTAAAATATTTCAGTAGAAATGGTGAAACGTTATTTTATCGGAAATTGTTTACAGGTCTTTATGGTTAATCTCGCAGATATGAAAAGACTTTCGTTGTCAGCTCGAGACCAACAAGAAGTCATTCCTATCACAAGTAACAAACGTTACATGTCCACTCATCAACGTCTGTATTGATTTTCGAAATCAATACTTTAACGAAAAAAATATTTTTAAAGAACAGCCTGCTGTTTGGCATAAAAGTTCAGGAGTAAATTTGAATGAACAACACAAGGAATTGTTCTCTATTTAACTTAAATCTATGACACGATATCAGGCGTGACAAATCTCAGCAATAAACTCGTCTAGAACTTGTAAAATCATACGAATCTTTAAATAGGTTCAACTGGATACATCTACTGCTAAAGTTATAGTTTAATTTGCCTTGAATTAATTGAACATGCAGTGAAATATGAATAAAATTACACAGATCTGATCTGAAGAATGTTTTGTTACATTAGTAAAAAGTCTTGGGTTTTAAACAAAGGGGAATAAAATTATAGCGTTCACGGTTTAATATGGAGGTCATGTTGTAAAAATAAGAGGACAGGCGTGGCTGTGTGGATGAGAAGTTCGCTTTCCATTCATGCGGTCTTGCGATGAGTTTCACTGTCCAGCATCTTGGGTAAGTATCTCATTGGGCCGACCAAAGCTTTGTGAGGGGATTCGATAGATAGAACTAAAATAAGTTTGTCGTTTATATATATATATATAATTGAAAAAATTTGGAGCCAACAAGGAGTACGGTCGGACATTTATTTTCAATCACTACAATTGTTTCTACGCAACGTAGTTCTCCAGGCGTGCAGGTACTTTATTATGCAATCGTTTCCCTGCATTATGAGATCGAATTGTGTTTCCTCAGGCGATTTGTAAATATTATCTCCGTAAGCTCAAATTCTCGGCTTCAAGAGCATCCTCTCTGTCTGTCGTGGCCTGAAGTTAGTAGTAGCCACTGATTTTATCAAGGTGTGTTGGTGCTAAAGGACTGTTGGCAAACTGCTTTGAATGTGTAGATGTAGTGAGATGATGATTCTCCTACTGTTAAAGCGGTTGCCGTTTTAAAGGGATTGGAATATAGTTTCTTTGTGCTGTTGATTTGTTCTTCATGGTTGGTTACACTTGCGATTGTCCTTAGTTGACCATACGTACACATACATGGTCGTTCACATATACATCCATATACATACTAACACTCGGACACATACACACAAATATGTACATACATACATATGTGTGTGTATACACGTACTCATATACTGATATGTACACGCACTCACATACATACACATATACACACGCGCGCATATACATACACAGATGCGCGTGTGCATATATATATATATATATATATATATATATATATATATATATATATATATATAGTTGGAATTTACAAAACAAAAACAAAAGACGAAGACAGGTGTGTAAACAACAAACAGATATATATCCATGCATACTAAACACACGGACAAGCACGCATACGCACATATAGAAATACAACCAGACACACGCACACATGGAGAGGGGGGAAGGGCATTTTTCTGGTTTTAACAATAATGCTCCACGTTACCTGGACCATGAATTTTCATTTGTACGTATCACCATAGGTCCATTAGGTTATGTGCCAACTAATTTGCACAAGAACCTAGAAATACTCGATTTCAGAGAGAAAGAGTAAAAGAAACTGACGTGAAATCTTCAAATCCAATCTATTAGTGGTACAATGAAGATTTGTAAGACATTAAAAAAAAATCACCATCTGAGATTCTTAATCAAATTGATGCATATACTTGGGTATATGTATCGACAGTTCAACCAACAAACCAACTAAATCACATATTTTCAAACACCAAGAACTCTCTCAACTCAAAATGTCTTGTTGCTTTCTTAGCGACCAGCTTGAACTCTCTCAAGAAGAACTTAAATAAAACTCAAATAAAAATCATACATGTATGCTTGCATGCATACAAGTGTACATACGCACATATGCAGTCACCTGACAAAGGACTAATGACCTGTGGTGTGTCAGAATCTTGTTGTATGCAGCCTGTGTGGACTTGTTCCTTCAAGGTTACTGAGACAACAATATCATCATCACAGCTTAACAAACAGCTGGAAAGAAGACATTTGGGGTATGTGTTGAACAACTCTGATCAACAAAGCTCTAATGTTAGAGGTGCGGCAGTTTAAGAAGATTTTAACCAGATTACCAGAAAAGCTTTTGACTCTATTCCCCAATCGAGGATAATAGAGTTTCTTTCACTGGTCAATGTGTCTAATTACCATTATCAAGGCCATAGACAATCTGACCTCATCCTGGGTCACCATTCAAAAGTTAAACAGGAAGCAGTTCTATTGTCACTGATAAAATACAGAATTTAAGAGGTGTATTTGAAAGTGACAGTCGTAACACTGTTTTTATGATGTTATTTATACTTTCTGTAAACCTCTCCCTGCACTGCCCTTTTTACAAAGGATATGTAACTGGCTCACTGGAAAACAAAAATATCAACCTAATACATTGCTTCCTTATGGGTGGGTGGGGGGTCTGAAAATATTTACCAGGAACATGGATGGTCTGAAGGGAAGTGGATCTTTTCAGTTTCGCTCACAGATTTTTAAATTATTTTTTTAACTATACAGTTTGAAACTTCGTATACTGGTGTAATTTCTTACGTTGAATACGGTTTACTTTCAACATGTTTGACAAAATTCCGTACTTTAGAAGTTATTTCGTGTTAAAGTTGTCGTATTTGGGGAATTTTAACCAATTAACGACATGTATTCAGCTGAAGAAAGGCTACTGCTGTTTGCGATAGTAAGCGAAGAGCAACAACTTCCAGGTCATCTCTATTAAATGTCACCACTTTGTTCAATTTTATTTTTGTTTACTGCTTGTGTTGCATATTAAACGCTTTTTGGCTTTTCGATCGACTATTTGTATGAGTGATGAAAATGCAAATGTACAAAGAGGCGATCGAAAAGCAAAAAAAAAAAAGAAAGCGTATAATATGCAACACAGGGAGTAAACAAAAATAAAACAGAACAGAGTGGTGACATTTAATAGAGATGACCCGAAAGTTGTTACTCTTCGATTACTATCGCAAACAGCAGTAGCTTTCTTCAGCTGCATACATGTCGTCGATTGGTTAAAATTATCCAAATACAAATTTAACACGTAATAACTTCTAAAAGAGGAAATTTTGTCAAAAATGTTGAAATTAAACCATGCTCAGCGTGAGAAAGTATACCAGTATACGAAGTTTCAAACTGATAAGTTAAAAAGAAAATAATTTTAAAATCTGGGAGTGAAACTGAAGAGATCCAAGGAGAGATCAGTAAAAACCCATTATTTTTTGTCCTGGTCCACAGGAAGACAAAGACATCAACTTAACACATTGCTTCATTGAGGATGATCTGAAATATATTCCAAGAATATAGACTGGATGAAGGAAAGCCTTATTCTAGTTATGTCATTCTCAAAAGATATAGGAATGAAGTATGACTAGTCAAATGTTCTTACATGGTTGTCAAATCTAAGTCACATTATTATCAATGGCCTGAAAATCTCTCCGCTATCTGATGGGGAATGCTACAGGTACTTAAAAATAAATGATTTCCTATGAAAGACTCCATAAAGAAGACTGTAACCAGGTAACATAACACCACAATTACAAAATATGGTTCTCAAAAATACCTGCATGCAATAAATCGAATGTATTTGCTTAACTAGTATTGACGCCAACATTTGGACAGCAGTATTGGGTGTTAATTGACACCCGATTGATGTAAAAACTAGAAGATATTGAACTCGTGCCAGGAATTTCTACAGCAATGGTGATATAGACTGCTTTTACTTAAAACTAAGACATGGTAGTAGAAGCTTAACATCGATCAAAACAGCCTTTCAATGTCGCACTGTATCCCTTCGACATCAACTAACTACCAAATGTCGAGGTCCTGCCACGGATCAAGTCTACATACATAAAGTTGATAACACTATGAGACTTGGAAATGAGCTTCTAAAAATGTATTCCCTGACTGATGGTCTAAGATATACATCCAGAAAAGTTGTTTAACTTCAGTGCAACAGATCGTCAGAAGAGAGACTACATAAAAAAAAGATAAAGATAAAGATAAACCATCTAAATGTGATTACTGATGCAGGTTTTGTGGGATCCTCATCATATGTTACTGACCCAAAATGTCTTCACTGTAATATTTATGATTATGAGATAATGCCGTTGACGGAATATTATATTTAAAAATCCGTAGAAAGAATAGCTCTGAGGTGACACACATAAGGAACTTCAGTAACGTGGAGGGCACAACTACACATAATTTAAGAAAAGTACTGGTAGAATGTCCATGTGAAGACTAGAATAAAATACTAGCGTCAAGAGACCAGACATGGTGATCTGGGACATGGAAAATAAATTGTGCATAGTAGTGGAAATCAGTTGCCAGAAAATTTTAACATTATTCTTTTATTCTTTTACTCGTTTCAGTCATTTTGACTGTGGCCATGCTGGAACACCGCCTTAAAGGGTTTTTAGTCGTAGCAATCGACCCCAGGACTTATTCTTTGTAAGCCTAGTACTTATGTATCTGTCTCTTTTGCCGAACCACTAAGTTATGGTGACGTAAATACACCAGCATTGGTTGTCAAGCTATGATGTGGGGTGCAAACACAGACACAAAGATACACACTTACAGGCTTCTTTCAGTTTCCGTCTACCAAATCCACTCACAAGGCTTTGATCGGCCCGAGGCTATAGTAGAAGACACTTGCCTAAGGTGCCACGCAGTGGGACCGAACCCGGAACCATGTGTTTGGGAAGCAAGCTACCTACCACACAACCACGCATTATGTTAAATGTTAGTGTAATTTTTTTTTTTTTTTGTAATCTATACTTAAGTCCATCTGAACAATAAATTTAGATATCCACCAATAACTATTGGGGGTACTAGGTTACATAACTAACGTGCACATAAACATGCATAAATACACGCAAATAAATACATGCAACGGTCATGGAAATTAACTCATTTCCATGTATCAACCATTCTTAGACACCAATAGTTTTTCTTAAAGAGCAGAAGTAAAAGATGATGAAGCTGTA
Source organism: Octopus bimaculoides (assembly GCF_046866305.1). Classification (NCBI taxonomy): domain Eukaryota; kingdom Metazoa; phylum Mollusca; class Cephalopoda; order Octopoda; family Octopodidae; genus Octopus; species Octopus bimaculoides. Next base: position 31,793,332 of record NC_142946.1, read on the forward strand.
GACGAACAGAGAAAAGTAACTGTTATTATCAATGCTGCCTTTACAGTTTACCCTCATGAAAAAGAAAACTAGGAACTTGCAGATCCCGCTACAACGGGAGCAACCATTTTTGAAAAATCTATTTTGGGTTTGTAGTCCTAAGGATGTTTTAGAAATGAAAATGATTATAGTAAATGAAATGTGCACAGAACTGCATTTACTTTTCAGATCAAACAGTTATCTTCCCGGTGACTTAGCATTGGCTGGGGGTCACCCAAAGAACTCGGAATTCCTCATTCTCCAAGTCGTTTTACAGCGGACTCGTTCATTATCTCAAGTATCTGTTTCCGCATCTATTGTTAGATAGTCATGGACACTACATTGGGTTCGCCTGTCCTTTTGACAGTTGATTTTTGTCGTGTTACGTTTCTAGCAATCATCCTCATAACTTTAACCTGGTAGAGGTGCCGGTTTACATTTATGCAGGCATCAATATATGTATGTATGCAAAGCCATCTGAGGTGGGGTGGGCATCTGTTAAGAATGAATGATGAAAGACTTCCCAAGCAACTTTTGTATGATGAGCTGGAAGCTGGTAGGAGACTAGCACATAGACCCAAAATGAGGAGTTTCAGTTGTTGATTAGGAGAGGGAGGCACAAGACCGAGATGGATGTAGGAAAAGAATGCACAGTGGTTGTTCGAGGTTTGAAAGAGAAGGAATGAAGCACAAGAAGATTAGGAGAAGGCTTAGAAAGAATGACCCTGTGGAGAATGAGGAAGTGTTGCTTTGCGTGTGTGTTGCTTGTGGGAGGAGATGCTTGAGTCATGCGGACCTGGCCAGCCATCAAAAAACCTCACAGGAAGCGACCCATGGTAAATTGTGATATGGCTGTTGTTCACAACAGAACATGTGCAACATGTGGAAAGATGTGCCTCTCAGTTGGAGGATTGAAAAGGCAATTTAAGAGTTCATACTATGGTACCTGTTTCTTCTGCCAGCCAGCATAGCTGTGAATTATGTTGTAGTGACGTCATATTGGCGCCAAAAGGCCGACGCCATTGCTGAATCCTTAACCACGCATGCGTGGGTTTCAACATCGAAGCGTTCCCGCTATTAGACTGTCTCTTACCAAGCCAGACAGCGACCAAGCAAGACGTCTAAGCAAGCTCTCCCATTTGAGTGTGTTTGAACCAAGTTGTCTCTATAACGACACCAGCTCGAAGAACCGTACATCTACATTTCAGGCTACTCTAAAACCGGACAATTAGAAGCTGTTTTATTTTCCACCGTACAATAAATATTTGTTGTTGTTGATCAGATTGGAGTTTCTGCGTTCAGTTCTCTTCCAATTTAATGTAGGAAAGTTAGGTGTATATCTAAAGATATATAACCCACTCTCCTAAAGTGGTGACCCCAACTAAGGAACGACTGCAGCCACGACGATCTGGACTGATCAGCATCATCATTGGTATGAGCAACACGAGTTTCCGGCCGCCGACGCCATCATCATAACGACTTTTTGAACAATTTCACAGTGAGATATTGACTCTATAGCATTTCCGACTATACGAACTCACATTGTGCCAAGCTGACACAGACGTTTTTTCTTCTTTCTTTCTGACTATTATTTTCCATTTTCTTTCAGCACATCATGGTGGGTTTTCAAAAAAAAGAAGAAAAAATTTTTTTCCCGCAGACAGTACAAGCACACAACTAAACACACTACAGAAAAAAAGGAAAACAATACAAAAAAAAAAATACAGAAGGCAACCACATTGTTTTTTTTTTTTAGCGAATATTTCTTTTTCTTCTTTCTTTTTCCATTTTGGTTCTTATTGTGCACATACATTACAGAGGAAAACAGAAAGGTACAGAAAAAAATAGTGTGTTTCCTTTTCCATTTGCGGTGAATTTTTTTTTTTTTTGCCTTTTGCATATTTTATACGTTTTTCGTTATTGTTTCTTCCTATTTCACCTTTGACGGAATCATTACCAATATGTGTGCGTTGCCAAGCCTGCCTTCATTCGCCGGAGAGACTGACGTATTTTTTGGTCAGTTAGAGAAGTTTTTTCGGGCACATGATGTCTCGCCCACTCGGAGGCTATCTTTAATGCTATGCAACTTGCCTTCGTCGCTTCTAAAAGTGTCGAAGGATTTTATCACGACTCCGAAATATGACGCGACCTAAGATGAGGTCAAGACTGAGATATTGCGAAGGACTGCCAGATCTGCCACCAGCAAGTTTCATGAGCTGATGGCGGATGAACAACTGGGCGATAGAACTCCAACGGAATTTTTAACTCATCTACGCGGTCTCAGCGGTGAATCAACAGACGGGCCACTTCTTAGAAAGATATTCTTTACACGGTTACCGTCGCAAGTCCAGACAATATTGGCAACGGTTTCGGACTCGAACTCACTAGATCAAATGGCCACCATGGCCGATAGGGTCATGGAATTTTCAGTGAACCCTTCTCGACTTGTTTCAAATTGCTCTGAGTCCTCCACGGACACACCACGTACTATTTCCGTAGATCCTGCAAGTGACCAATGAGGATTTGCTACGTAGCATTCAGGAGCTCACTCGCACCGTAAATAACCTATGTTTCTCGAGATCTCGTGGTGGTTCCCAATCTCGTAGCGTTTCCCGGTCTCGAAATTTTTCTCGAGATCGGGGAGCTACCTGGAAGAAGCAAGGTCTGTGTTGGTACCATACAAACTTTTCGAACAAGGCGACAAAGTGCATTCAGCCTTGTTCGTTCAAGGCGTCGGAAAACGAGTAAAGGAGAAAGTGCGCACGTCACTTTCCTCCACCCAACCTGTTTTTAATCGTGCAATATTCGTCCAGGACCAAGTGTCGAAGAAATTCTTCATGGTTGACACTGGTTCCTGTTGTAGTATTTGGCCGCTTCGTCTAACAGTCGACAAACCTCGCCGTTCTGAAATCGTTTTGCACGCTGTTGATTCATCTCCGATTCCTACTTTTGGTCAGCTTTCTCTACGTTTAGACATTGGTCTTCGCAGAGACTTTCAATGGGTTTTTGTCATAGCTGACATTCCACATCCCATTTTGGGTGCGGATTTTTAAAATCATTTTCAATTATTGGTAGATGTCCGACGTCGAAGGCTTGTCGATGACTCGACATCCCTTTCCACGCTGGCGAGGAGCTCTACCAATTCTCCTCTTAGCCCAGCATTTTTTATTGCCGCTGCTGGGGACGCTTTTCATTCTCTTTTAGCGTCTTTTCCGGAGTTGGTGGATATTACTTTCAAGCCGGTTAAACCTGCACATTCCACCCTCCATTATATCACGACGACTGGTCCTCCGGTTTTTTCTCGACCACGTCGCCTAGCACCTGATCGTCTTAAGACGGCCAAGGCCGAGTTTGAGCACATGCTTCAACTCGGCCTCTTTCGCCCCTCCACCAGCCCATGGGCATCTCCTCTACATTTGGCCCGTAAAGGGGATTCGGATTTTCGCCCGGTGGGGGATTATCGGAGACTAAATGCTGTGATGATAGCTGATCGCTATCCCATTAGGAATTTGCAGGATTTCTCGGCGAACCTGCATGGATGCACCATTTTCTCTAAGATTGATCTGGTACGGGCCTATCATCAGATACCAGTAAATCCAGAGGATATCCCTAAAACAGCCATCACTACACCTTTCGGTTGTTTTGAATTTCTATTTATGAGTTTTGGTTTGCGTAATGCTACTAGCACTTTTCAGAGGTTTATGGATGAGGTCGTTCGTGGACTTGATTTTGTATTCGCTTATGTCGATGATATACACATCGCTAGTGATACGGAAGAGAATCATCTCCACCATTTGTCGCAACTTTTTCAGCGTCTTCGCGCTTATAATGTGAAGATTAATCCCGACAAGTGTCTTTTCGGGAAGTCATCCCTGAATTTTCTGGGACATTTGGTTGATTCTAATGGGATCAAACCTCTTCCTGCTAAAGTCGATGCAATTCAACGCATCGCACCTCCAACCTCTCTGCGACAGTTGCGCCATTTTTTAGGCATGGTCAATTTTTACAGGAGATTCATTGACCGGTGTGCATATAAACTACTTCCTTTAACGAGGCTACTGCAAGGCCATTCTAAGAAGGATGCTGGACTCACTCTTACTGATGAGGCGTTATCTGCTTTTGAGTCTGTGAAACAGGAGTTATCCTACGTTCCTGTTCTTGCACATCCTGCTCCTGATGCTCCGCTTTCTTTATCTGTGGATGCTTCCGATTCTGCGGTCGGTGCTGTTTTGCAGCACACTGTAGACAATCAAACAAAACCTTTGGCTTTCTTTTCTTGTAAATTACAGCCTGCCGAACGCAGGTATAGTACTTTTGATCGTGAGCTATTGGCGATCTATCTGTCGATTCGGCATTTTCAACACCAACTCGAGGGACGAGAGTTTGTGATTTATACTGATCACAAGCCCCTCACTTTTGCTCTGTCCTCTAAAACGGACAAGCTCTCTCCTCGTGCTTTTCGTCACCTGGATTTTATCTCACAATTTACAGGTGACATTCGTCATGTGCCAGGGAAAGAGAACATTCCAGCTGATGCTCTTTCTCGACTTCCTGTGCATTCTATTTCCACTCCCGCGGAAATTGATTTACTGGAAATTTCGCAGGAGCAACCCTCTTTGTCAAGTTTAGATTTGACTTCGTCAAAATTCAGCAACTGTAAATTTGCTTATCTTCCATTCCCTTCATCCGAGGGCTCTATATTATGTGACACATCCACAGGTTCTCCTAGGCCTTTAGTACCTACGAACCATCAACGTTCTGTGTTTGATGCCCTTCATTCTTTGTCACATCCGAGCATCTCAGCAACAGTAAAGCTTATCACTGCTCGGTTTTTCTGGAGCCCGTTTCCGTCACGTCCATCTTGATTTGGTTGGACCGTTACCAGTGTGTCGCGGGTTCTCATACCTGTTAACTTGTGTTGACCGTTTCTCACGTTGGCCAGAAGCCATTCCTATAGCAGATATTACTTCTGAGACTATTGCCCAGGCTTTCGTTTCTGGGTGGGTGTCGAGGTTCGGAGTACCGGTCAGTTTGACCACAGATCGTGGCCGGCAATTTGAGGCCGCCCTTTTTCGTGACCTATCACGAATCCTGGGGGTGCATCGTATACACACCACCAGCTACCATCCCGCTTCTAATGGGATGGTTGAGCGGTTTCATAGACAACTTAAGGCCGCTTTGCGCGCCTCGCCCAACCCGCAGTTTTGGGTTGAAATTCTTCCGGTTGTCCTCCTTGGATGCCGGACTGCGGTAAAAGCTGACCTCGGTTACTCCTCGGCGGAGCTTCTTTACGGCACCACGTTGACGTTGCCAGGTGCGATGGTGGTACCAGACTCATCACAACCACCACAACCAGAGTCCTATGTTACTCGGTTGCGAGAGTATTTCTCCAATCTTCCATCTATGGGCCCCAGACAACAGTCACCTCCCTTTAGAGTGCCAGCAGACATTGAGTCTTGGTCTCATGTGTTTATTAGGGATGATTCTGTCAAAGGACCCCTTGTTTCTCCCTACAAAGGACCCTATCGTGTGCTTTCTCGCACTCCAAAGTTTTTCAAGGTCGACGCTAATGGTCGTACAGAAATTGTGTCTGTCGACCGTCTGGAAAAAGCGTACCTTGACAAACCTTCAACTCCCGTGGACGACATGCCCGTGTTTCAAATGCCGCACACACCACTATCACCACACACATTGTCAACGCCTTTACCAATGCATGCACCAACATCGGCACCATCACAATCACACACACCAACAATTACACCACCTTCGTCGTTGCAAAGGAACCCTAGCGAACCTTATGTCACTAGGTTTGGCAGGACGGTGCATTGGCCCAAGAAATTGGAAAAAACTATTTACGTTTGATTTATTGTGTTTTTACTGGACAATTTCAGTTTCTTTTTATTGAACATTTTTCTTCCATTCAGAAGAAAAAAAAAAAACTATGTATCCGGTTCGTAAAAAGTTACACAAGGAAATTTGGAGTGTCCATACGCGGGAGATTGTGGTCAGTTGCGGAGCTGTGTTTGAGCATCGATGCCAGTTTCGACCTGTTGCCTGGTACTAGGTATCTTAGTCGGTTGGCTCTTGCTATATTCTGTGAGGGGATGTTCCACTCTACAGCGTGGTTTCGGTGGCCATCTCGCCTCAGACGTCCCTCCAAAATTTTTTTAATTTCGTGTTTCACACTCAAGGGGAGCCATTGTAGTGACGTCATATTGGCGCCAAAAGACCAACGCCATTGCTGAATCCTTAACCACGCATGCGTGGGTTTATACATCGAAGCGTTCCCGCTACTAGACTGTCTCTTACCAAGCCAGACAGCGACCAAGCAAGACGTCTAAGCAAGCTCTCTGTCGATTTGGGCGACTTCCACGCGAATAGCTTCCTTCAAATCGTCCAGTGTAAGGAGCTTATGCGCATAGACATGGACAAATCAGGAGACCGAGGGGGACCAAGGATTGTCAGCAAACATGAAAATGAGGCAGTCACCGAAGAGAGAGCGAAGAAGGTCCAGTGATGTTTTGGCTGTGTGGGCCGTCGCCCCATCCTGCTAAAACTGCAAACGTCGAATAGGCATACGTTTTCATCGTAATTCAGGCACTAAGACGTTGTTTATTATCTCGTTGTAACTCTCGGACTCTGTATCAAAGTTTGTCTGACGGGTTTCACATTTTCTGGGGTCCGTTCGTTCGTGGTGCCCACACCGGTCTCCTATTCATTAGTGTACCTCGTGTACGAAGTGCATTCACCCAACATAAGATTGTGTTACGGGTGAGAACAGCTTCATTTCGGTGAATGTTGAAGTGGCACCGAAACTCACGCTGAACTGTTGTGACAGACTCGTTATTCTTCACGTAACTGTCACAGACAAACACGTTGTGCTCTATCGTCCACAGCGCCATGAAAAGAAAAAAAAATCTTAAGACACTACGGGCCGAATGGTACCTGTCGAACATATGTCCCACCCGCTGAGGCTGAATAATAGCCATTTCAAAGATGGCCGTCCTCTCTGCCCCACCCTGTATGTATGTAGGTATAATATCTGACGTGCAAGCTTAGAGATTCCTCTAACCTATATCAGCAACCGGCTTATTTCTGTTATCGAAAGGAGTGATGCCTTTCACTTACCTGCTTAACGTTATTCAGACGAGAATACAAAATACATTCTGTACCATGTGGAATTTCGCTTGTATGATCGTGGCTGATATTGCTAATAACAACACCAACGCTAATACCAACACAAGTAGTAGTACAACACTTTTATGTTAAGGTGACGTGCTCTTTTCACTAGTTTGTTCGGTTTTTTTTTTTTGTTTTTTTTTTTGTCATATAAACCAAGATCTACTTCGATGCTAAAAAAATCCCGAAATGACTCCTCTATCGGCTATGTGAAGCAGTTCAAAAATCCTATGACGAAGCTCACTCAAGCTATTTTACAGTAAAACAGCTTCGGCAACAGGTAATTTCTAATGCAAAGTGGCTGTCACAGACAGCAATTAATTTTCCAATTCTTGTGATGCCAAACGATTTTCTCAAAACACTGAAAACTGGCTAAAATCTTCCATATGAGAAATCAAAAATAATGTGAACAAACTGCTGCCACTATCACTAAACTCTCGCATATCTCCACGTGTTAGCGATTTGGCAAGGACGACTTAGAAATATATTCAACTTAATAGCATTTTGAAACTACATTTCATAAAAAATCTTCCAGTTTTTCTAAGCTGTAGCTGCGCAGCAGGCTATTCCGAACGAGATTTAGACAAAAGTCTTCTCATGTGATCGATGATGTTGCAGATGAGCACATGGAATCCTAATGTTAACTACTGGATAATTAATACTTTTCTGTACACAGATGCTCTTACAGAACATCTTGGAATGGAAGCAATCCGGATGGGGAACAAAGCTTGAGGAAACCGCAATCTGTGCCACTTTGTTGTATGGATAACTGCAATAGTAAAATGTAAAGAGAAAAATTAGTTCACATCTTAGCAATATCTTATGCCAAAAATAACAGAACTCTCTGGTGAATCTTCACACCAAACTCTTGAGGGAAAACTAGTTACTTTAAAGCATGAACTTAGAGTATTAAACTTCATTATCATAGAAAAATATTCAATCGAGGCAGTCTAAATCACAAGTTTGCCTCAAATCCATAGGCATTATACCAAAAAGGAGGAAAAATAACATTGCCATTAAGAAAGCCTCTTCTCAGAAAGAACATGAATTATTCGTGTCTAAGATTTTGAACAAAAAGAAATACATTGAGACTAAATGCAGTTAGGAAAGAATACCAACATTGAGAGTAAAATTTATACAATCAACCATCAAATTTTCACTATAGCTGCAGATAAGCATAATTAGAAGGAGCCTGCTATTGTATTCACTGTCATTGAGAGGCTCACAAAGACTTGGGCAATGATCTTCACTCCTCCTTTTGAGAACAATGGTCTCTGATATTATAAATATTTATAAATATTTCAAAAGGAATATTCCAAGGAGATAGTCTTTCTGTACTTCTATTTTGGCATTAAATTCCATTATCAGATCTGTTTTAAAAAATTTAGTAGCTACATGCCAGGGTATGTAACCCATAATTTCTTTGTAGATTGCTTGAAAATCTATGCTAAAAATGTTGACAATGCTAAAAGCAGTGGGTGTTAATATCAACATTTTTAGCTGACAAAGGAATGGCACTAGGTGTAAAGAAATGTTCATGTTTGATTGTTGAGCTTGAAAAAATCAATCTTCCACAAACCCACAACTTGTGCAACAATGGTCTATCTATTTCTCCTGTTCCACACAAAGAATGCTACAAATATATTAGCATTGAGGGAAATACAAAACTGCTGTGAACAAAAATAGAATGACCCATGAATATTACACTAGACTTTGAAGACTATGGCAGTCAGAACTCTCCTATTACAAGAGAATATCCCACAATGCATTTACAGAACCAGAATTGGTACCAACATTTAAGATACTTTACCGGTCTGTATCCTGACATCAACTAGAAACTTCTACAGAAACAGAGATATCAACAGACTGTACCTTAGGTAAAAACAAAGGAGGTAGAGGCTTGAGATCAGTGCAAACAGCCTTCAAATGGCACATAGAAGCTTTCGAACAAAAGCAAAATTAAATAGATAAACCCAGTGCTGAAAAGTGAAGGGAACAACATCCTACAAACCAGTAGTAAACTCTTCAGGTAGCACTCACTTCCAGACAACCTCTCTATATAACCTCATAACAAGTGGTCTGACATGCCTCAAAAAAGACCTGTATGTGAAATGCTCAGCTTACCAAATAAATAGATAAAGATTATGCTTGGTTATGTTTCCTGAAGACTTAAAAATGCCGTTAATATCAATATGAAGTACAGCCTTTCTTGAACTAACAACTGCTATGTCACATCAAATTTCGAAGGTTATGCTCTGATGAATGTGTAATGTCAGTGTGCATACTCGACAGAGTGTAAGTACCTTTAAAGAAAAGTTGGACCTAAGAAGCATCAGATGTGGTGTGCAAGAGAGACGATTGCACTGATATGGTCATGTGGTGAGAATGGATGAGGATAGCTGTGTGAAAAAGTGCCACAGCCTAGCAGTTGAGGGAACCTGTGGGAGAGGTAGACCCAGGAAGACCTGGGATGAGGTGGTGAAGCACAACCTTCAAACATTAGGCCTCACCGAGGCAATGACTAGTGACTGAGACCTTTGGAAATATGCTGTGCGTGAGAAGACCCAGCAAGCCAAGTGAGACCATAACCCGTGGCCTATGTCAGGGGTGTAACCAGCCCACTTATGCGTACCTTTCCTTTATTGGACACTAAACTCTGCTTGTGAAGACCTGTTGAGGCAAGTGAAATCGAAATCAAATCAAATTCGATGACTGGCACCCGTGCCAGTGGAGCACTAAGAGCACCATCCGAGCATGATCATTGCCAGAGCAGCTGTCTGGCTTCCATGACGGTGGCATGTAAAAATCACCATTCGAGCGTGATCATTACCAGCGTCACCTTACAGGCATTTTTGCTGGTGGTACGTGAAAAAACATTCGAACAAGGTCGATGCCAGTGCCACTGGACTGGCTCCTGTGCAGGTGGCACGTAAAAAACACCATTTGAGCATGACCATTGCCAGTAACGCCTGACTGGCCCTCATACCAGTGGCACGTAAAAGCACCCACTACACTCTCGGAGTGGTTGGCGTTAGGAAGGGCATCCAGCTGTAGAAACTCTGCCAGATCAGACTGGAGCCTGGTGCAGCCATCTGGTTCACCAGTCCTCAGTCAAATCGTCCAACCTATGCTAGCATGGAAAGCGGATGTTAAACGATGATGATGATGATGATGATGATGTATTTGTAATCCAAGAGAAGGAAATCACTACAAAATACTTGATGAGCAAAGTAGACAGTAAAACCACTGTAGTCTCAAGATGCAATCAAAAATGTCAATATTTTCCTATTACTGTGGAAGACATCCCGTGTAATCAACATCTGCCCCAAAACGTCATCAAGGTATCTAATGTGACATGATGCTGTTGCTAAAACAGTATGCAATGCCATTGAAAAAAGACTGTTCAACAGTAAATATGGAGAACCCCCTATTATTGAATACATTCACAGGTATCAATATAAGGAATATTTAGGGGAACATTACCATTAAAACTTCTACCAAGTGCAAACATAACAGGCTGGATATAGTTGTTTAGGGACAAAGAAGAAGTTTATTCACATCAACTGGGCTTATGTTACTGTTACAAGCAAATATTGCCAGATATATTTCCAGTGCCAAATAACTGGCATTAAACCATTTCTGTTCTTTATGATTGTCAACTCTTCAATAATCAGGTTCATGTAGCTCTAAAGTAATCTACTGCTTCCCATTCTAGTCTCCTGGAAGCAAATTATTTTACATTAAATACAAAATTAATTTTCTTCTTCCTCACTTAAATTTTTGTTATTGTTGTTTTTAACTTTTTTATTATTATTCATAGTTTCCAAAATAGTAACAAGAATAAATACTTAATTATCTTGCAACAACTGCAACAACTACATCACCAGCATCAACACCACCAACAACAACCATATCAAAAACAAAATCAACTACAACAATAAAACCTACATGAAGATATAAATATTATAAAATAATTTGAACATATTTTATCGGGGTATAAAAAGTATTATATAAAAAATAATAATATTAAAATGAATAAATAAACTAAAATTTCAATTACAAAATTATTTTGAACATTTTCAAAACTCCAACACGCAACATTTAACAATCCCAATAAGCTCTGTCGAGAAATTATCCAATAACTGTTTGTCAAATTTTCTACAGAGATATTCTTAACATTTCATCGATTACATCTGGAACAGGACTGTGTAGAAATAGACATTGTGTGCACTACACTTGTTTCCTCTTGTTTTCTTTAATCTCTTCTCCTCTCCTCCCCACTTAGTCCTTCTTTCATTTTCTTTTTTCTCACCTCTTCATTTATGGAAAATATTCTGAAGCCATTGAATTCTGCCAGTTTATTAGAAAAATATCATTGAATTGTACTTCATAAAAGGAAATGTTATAAAGCATAATTCATTTTGGTGAGACGATAATTTTGATAAAATTAATGTCTTTTGTTCGGTAAACATAATCTAAACCCATATGGTCTACCTGCCTCTCTTCTTTTCTTCACTCATACTTTATCTGTTCTCAATACAAGCCTCCTCTCCAGGAATGTCTGTCACCCTTTGAAACTCACTGCCTGTTAATGTGCTGTTTTCCTCTAATCTATTTGTTGCATCATTGATCATATGTCAGTTATATCATGGTCAATCAGGTGAATAAATAACAACAACAACTACGATTACTACTACTACTACTACTACTACTACTACTACTACTACTACTACTACTCAATGACCAAATCAATGTTATTAGTTAGTCCAAGGTCTGCTCTGATCCAACAGACCAAAAACAAAAACTATCCAACCATAGCCATCTATCTTACCAAACAATGCATTTAGGACAACAAATGTTTCCTTCTTTTTCTAAAGATGGCTTGAAGGCAATTTTGGCTGCTATTGCTTGCAAGTGTAGTGACCACATTATGTTCTGATATTCAGCAATCTGGTTGTGTTTCAAAAGGACTGTAGAAAGTTAAAATAAATGTTTTTCCCACCATAGCCATTTCTTATAGTATTATTATTAATCTTTTATTAGACTTAATTATAATATTCGATATTTAATGACAACATTCAATATACATATCTATAGTGACAATATGGGAGTAGAGCTTACAGTGCTGCTGGATCATATTCTAGGGTTTCTCTCCCCCTCCTATCTCTCTCTCGCTCTCTCTTTCTTACATATATGCACACACAACCTTTATCCCCTTTATTCCTACTTCTGGTGAATTTACCATTAATTTTCGTTTACTATTCCAATAACTATTTTTCCTGTTGTACTATTTCTTTTATTTCTTGAGTGTGAGAGAGACAGAGAGGAAGAGCGGGGGAAAGGTGTAAAGGGGAAAGGGAGAGAATGATAGAATTATGTATGTTGGTAGTGAGTTTGTGTTGACACTTATATCAGGTGTTACAGAGAATATTAGTTTCAAATTTAGGCACAAGGCCAGCAATTTTGTGAAAGGGGATAAGTCAGTTATATAGATCCCAGAGTTCAACTGATACTTATTTTATCGACCTGAAAAAAGAATGAAAGGCAAAGTCGACTTCAGTGGAATTTGAACCAGAATGTAAAGACTGACAGAATGCCACTAAGCATTTTGCCCTGCATGCTAACGATTCTGCCATCTTGCAAGTAATACTGATGTGATGCAAGTGTACATCAGTAAATGTATCACTTCACCAATAGTTAAAGCTCTGCAATTGGGTAGGGATTTGAATGCTATATATCACTGCTGCTTTAATTTATTGACCCTGGAAGGATAAAAAGCAAAGTTGACCTAAAAATCCAGGACAAATACTATCAAGGATTTTGTCTGATACTGTAATCCACAACCCTGTTATAATCAACTACCATATCCTAGATCAGTGCTTCTCAAGCATTTTTGCCTATGGACCCCCTTGATTCCTATTTTACTCAGTGGGTGGGACCCTCATAGCCATTCAATATCTAAAATCTCTTATCATATTCATATAATTAAATATATTGATACGGACCGCTGAAATACAAATTAATGTTATATCCCTATTCCCCGAGATGGGTTTGAAACCATATTCTGGTTGTTGAGGACAATGGTATTCCTTTGTTCTGTCAACAAGCACAGCTATTTTTAGCGTAGGTGTGATCGATGACTCTTTCCGGTCATCGAAAGTTTAGAAAAACAAGTGAGGAATTGTACTGAACTGACCCAGCTTTGGAGGGAGTAAGGTAGCACTGTTGAGCTACGGTATTTGTGATAAATACGACAGCGAGATTTGGGGACGGGAGTTGGCGTCAGGAGTTGGCGTACAGCGGTCAGCCAGTGAAGGTGTACAGCAGTTGATGTGAAGGCCAGCGGCCAGAAGAGAACGAAAATGAACAGAGAGACTGACAGACAGAGGCTGAGAGAGAGAGCCTATGGTCAGAAGGTACCAGTCAGCAGATAGGGACTGAAGCAATCAGAGAGAGGGACAGAGAGATGGAACTGTTGTGGCAGGCAAAAAGATTGTAGTTGGTCACTTCTTGGATTGTAGTGGGAGCTTTGAAGGAAAGGAAATTCTTGTGGTAAAGGTTTGTGCAAATATTCTTTAAAGAGAGAACTTTGTTACATGTTTTAAACGAAAAAGAGATTTTGTTAACTGGTGGAAAAGAAAAGAAAAGAACTTTGATGTGACATGTTGTTCAAGGAAAAGAAAAAGAAGTGAAAGAACTTTTAATTGACTTGATATACGAACTCTTGATTGTAAACGTTGATTATGCAATGTTCTGAACCTTTGTTAAATGCTATTGAATTGTTGTTATGCAATGTTTTGTATTGATGATGTATTGTTTTGATGTAAAAAGAAAAAGTTAGTTTCACTACGCAATGTATGGTCTCCGTGTTATTTCTTCCTCCTTTTGCCTGTTGTCATCGTTATGTGCTCCGGCTGGGCTTAGTCATGGCGAACATCCCGAATCACTGAGCGTCGACGTTCGCGCGCGCGAGAGTTTTCTCTTCATCGAGGTGCTTCGCGTGCGGGCGTTCGTAACAATATTATTAGGAATTGTATAATCACATAGATTTTAACAAAATCATCTATGAACAGCTGAATGTCATATGGAGACCCCACCCAGCATCCCCCAAAGGCTTTCTGAACACCGGTTGAAAACCCCTGTTCTAGATATTTATTCTTCAACTACTACCACAAATCTCTTTCAATTATTGTATTGCTTCCAGAACGTCCACTTAATTTCTTCTGGTGAAGTCACACCATCACAATGGAATCTCCTGTTTCTTTTCCTTCCTTCCCTTCGTCTCCTCCCCCTACCCCACTCTCTTTTTCAGTTTCATCTGGAAAAAAATGATATCTTTATGACATAGCTGTGAAATAATCAATATCGATCTCTAACAAGGAACAAGGATACACACTTTAGGCAGCATAGAGTTGATGAATTCAATCCTGGTTTATCACTCTCACTTTATTTTGTTGACCTCCTGGACGATGAAAAAGGAAGTTAGCTTTTGCTGAGGTTTGAACTCAGAATATAAAGGAATCTAATTTAATACTGCAAGGCATTCAGTGCTGCATCTTGTCAATTCTGGCCTTTTATTAAATCATCATCTAGTCAGGTTTGCTTGAATTTTGCCCTACTTGAACCCAACACACTTCATTATCCTAGTAGCATAGCTGTGTGTGTGTGTGTGTGTGTGTGTGTGTGTGTGTGTGTGTGTGTGTGTGTGTGTGTGTGTGTGATGGGGGTGGAGGGCGCAGTCCACCCTGAGTGACTATTTTATAGGAATGGCACTTTGGGGTTTGCTGTATAAGCCAATGTGGATGGGTGGGGAAAATTCAAAGCATACCCCGGGCAGCATTTACTCTGGCTACATCACTGCACTACCCCAGCTAACTCCAAGAACTTGACAGGGCAACATTCTGTATCTTTTCAGAACTGGTCAATGAAGGAATATGAATTCTTACTTAACTCACCAGTTATCACAAGCAAACTGTCAAAATTTTACATTCTATTAATTTTCTTATTTATATTTTGATGTATGAATTTATAAATCTTTGCAACATTATTTCACAATGTTAAATATTATGCTTTCATTCCATGGTTAAGATTGTTCAAAGCATAACATAAACACAATAAAAGCAAAAAGGAATGTTATAGATTCTGAGCCAAGGTATACCGCTATGCAAGTCAATGGGACTGATTACTGTATTCCAGTCTTGCCATACACACACACACACACACATACACCCACACACACACACATCCATCCGCATATTTCCAAAATGTAACTACATGTGGATTGTTGGCGATTCTTTTCCTCCATCTTCCTTTTCTTTTAGACTTTCCTCCGTCTCCTGTTTCTGAAAAAGAGCTTTGCTTGAAATGTAAAACAACCTTTCTTTCCTTCCCTGAGCACCTTATTAATACTTTGCATGTACCACGTCCTTGCATTGTGTTTTACTTGTGTTTTTTCTCCATTTTTTTTTTGATTAATTATATATATATATATATATGCATCTTCTTGTTGACTCTAATTTTTTTCAATTATATATTCACACATGACAGATGCCCAAATCCAAACATGGAAGTACGTATAATACTACTACTGGATAGCATAGGGCAAATCTGAAGGTGGACGAGCTTTATACTGTACTCTACTACCTTCTTAACAGAATATACCGTAACTATATATATAAATATACATCATTCACCCATGGCAGTCAGTGAATATATTCTTAAGGTCAATTTTTACTCACTCACAAGCATGTCTAGGCTTCATCACAAATTCAGTTCCTAACCAAATTAAATGTTGTATTGTTAGCAATGATAGTCCGGTCCCAAGCTAATTTAGAGATGAAATAATTGAAATTTGTTTCATTAGAAGAAATGTTAGATCAAAATATGTGAGGTCAAAAATGAGAGAGTAAGGCAAAAAATTGACTTTATCTGTTATTTTAAAAGAAAATTATAGATTAATTAAACTTAAAAGAATGTACTCATTGAGAAAAATCTTTTGATGAAAACTTCTTCGAAAATTATTTTCTGCGTAAACAGTAGTGTGGCTTTACGTGACAAAAAGAATGGTAAGTAACCACCAAAACTGACTTTGAATCGAAATATCTCAGCTTTCATTAAAAAAAAACATACAATAGTTGTATTCAAATGAAAGAGCTCTATGAGAAGAATCTTATGGTAAAAAACTTCATAAAAAAATATTTGCTACAAAAAAGTTGATGTGGCTTTAAGGGACAAAAAAAGATTATCATTCTAACAAATTAAAATAGTTTTTTCATGTTAAGATAGTTAATGTTATAAAGGCCTTTTTGAAGTCGATGAGGTTGTGATAAAGGTCAGATCAGTGTTGCAGATGTTTCTCAGCAAGTGTTCTAATGTTAAATATCTTGCTCCACAGTACTTCTTTGAGGCCTAAATTCTGCCTGTTCGTCTGCAAGCATTTCTTCTGCCTTCCCTTCAAGTATGTTTAACAGAATTATTAGCAGTACTTTGCTGAGGTGGTTAATTTGGTTAATTATACTATAACTCTGGCAGTTTAAAGTTGCCTTTCTCTGGAATGAGTATCTTCAGTAATTGGATCCACTTCTTTGGCCACTGCTTTGTCTCGCATTTCCTCTGACAGGTAACTGCTAGTTACTTGATAAGCTTTGGCCCACCATGTTTTAGGGGCTCGGTCGGATGTCATCCACTCCTGGAGATTTCCCATCTTTGAGCATGTGCACTACCTCTTTGACTTTTGGGAAACTGAAATATCTTCAAGTTCCCTGTTATTGTTGATGTTGGAATTGTCTAGAGTGTTGCTATCATGTTTGAGTTTGTGATTGTAAAGGTCTTTGCAGTACTCAGACCATCCTTTGATGACATCATTCTCATCCATGTAAAGCCTGTTTCGCCCTCAAAATTATTGGTGGTGTGTTTCTTTGTTTACATTAGGATTTTGAAAAGTTTCATAAGCAACCTTGTGGTTGCCCTTCTTTATTCCAGCTTCAATTATTTTGCCCTGGTCTTCTATCTATTCTTCTTTAGCTTCCCTCATTTGCTTCTAAACTTTCTTATACAGAGAATTGTATTGCTGATTTGCCTCCTGACCCATTAGCTTGGTCTTCCTCACGATCTGTCTTAAATCATATAGATCCATCCAATATGTCATCAGTCAGTGATACATGAGTTTTTTTCTCTTCTTTTCCCAAGTACTTCTAGAGCCATTTCCAGAAGTGCTTTGTGTTGTTGGTCAGAGAGTTTATATTATCTTCCAGAAGGTTAAGGGCTGCAAACCTGTCACCCATTTTCACCTCAAAGTCCAATGCAACTATAGGATCTTTCAGTTTGTCTACCTCAAACCTAATACATAGATCACTGTTCACATCCACGCATGGAAAGTTCTAGTCCTAGCCTTGGTGATGCTGGACTTGAACTTTTGAGGTGTATGGATGCAGTCAACTTGGTTGTGATTCATACCAATGAGTGTATGTTGTTATTCTGCATAAGATTTTGTGGGAACAATATGTTGGCAAGGGTCAGCTTGTGCTTGCTAGCAAATCCACGATCGTTGGTTTCTCTGATCCTGAATTGTTCCACTGTTCCAACCCATTGGTCATATGCATCCATGCCTACTTTGGCACTTCAGTCTCCTAAAGCAATGAAGACAGTTTTTTAGGAGCTACTTTGGTGATTCTCTTCAGGTCCTCATAGAATTCCTCAATGGCATCATCATCATATTCGAACATTGGCACATAGATTTGTATGATGGTAAAATTGTGGTCTTGCAGCCACATGTATGGTGAGAAGTCTACTGGATACTGGTGTACAGTTTATGACTGAACCTACTCTGGCTTTGTTAATGATGAAGCCCACTGGATCTTCATGCTCCAATGTAGCACAGTTTGTGACCTTCATCTGTTGTAGTGCCACCAAATCCAGTGCACCTGATTTCATCCAGCCCTTACATATCCCAGGTTAAGTTTATGAGTTCCACAACTTCAAAGACTTGAAAAAGGCCTTTGGCCATATTTAGCACATTGCATTGTGGCAAATGATGAAGAATTACAACTTTGACGACAATCTCATTGAAGTAATCAAAGTGCTATATGAATACTCAAGCAGTGCTATTCTCCTGAACAGCACTGAATCAGAGAATTCTTTAGGACAACAGTGAGTGTCCAGTGCTTTTCAACATCTTACTGGAGAACATCATGTAGGAATCACTTTAAGACCTCCATTCCTCTGGGGCCATTGAAGGATGGCCCATGTCCAACCTGTGCTTTGCTGATGATATTGACCTGTTAGGAAGCAGTAAAGCAGAACTACATGTTGGAAAAAGTATCAGAACATACAGGATGGAGATCAGCCCAGAAAAGAACAAGATCCTGGTTAATAGTAACAATCAAAACGCAGCAACCAACAGGCATGATGAAGTGGACACCCTCAAGTATCTAGGATCCACTTAGACCAAAGATGACAGGTCTCAAAATGAGATAACAACAAAACTCTGCTGGCACATCAAAGCTTAACAACATATAGAAAAACAGTTCTATTAGTTTTCCAACAAGACTCAGAATGTATAAGACCCTAGTGACTTTGATCCTCCTGTATGGGTGTGAGAGCTGAACTCTTACAGCTGACATGTAGTGAAGAATCCAGACATTTGAGTGCAAAATGCATCAGAAAGCTGTTACCCGTCCCATACACAGAACACAAAATGAACAGCATTGTCAGGCAGCAAGTCAACAAATACACTGGCAGACATAAACCACTCCTTGCCTGGTACAGTCATGTCTCCAACCATAAAACTCTGTCCAAAACCATTTTGAGGGACACGTTCAAGGGAGGGCAAAAGAGAAGCAAACAGAGAAAATCCTGGTTTGACATCAAATGCTGGACAGTTCACAACACAGTGAACCGTCTATGCATGACAGAGAACAGAGACTAATGACAATGGCTGACTATTAAAGCACCTAGAGTGGTGCCCCAACGACTGGCTGCATCAGTTAAGGGATCTTGATGATGACAATGAGCCTTATAAAAGATGGTATCTGATGTTAGGAGTTGCTTAGCTTATGGTACAGAATGCTTAACTGGAATTTCAGAATTACAGAACTTGACACTGTAGTGGCTTGCTGGACACTTTTCTTCCATGTTCTAAGAGTATTTACCCAATCTTCTAAGCTGTTTTCACAGCCATTCTGTGTTCATTATTTCCTTTATTCTCTGTGAAATACCAACTCACTCAGAGCTTCAAACTTTGCTTTTAAAAATATATATGTACATTCAAATTTTAAAAACAAGTACTTAGAGTGTAAATGATGATGTTGCTGTTAATGAACATTCTTATCACCAATTAAAGCATTTTTTGCAAAAGAGCAATCCATTTTTTGGCAACAATACACATTATTTTTGGAAAATCGATTATCAACAAAGAGAGTTTCCCTATGTTCGTATGAATATTTTCATGGACCAAGTACCTATTTATGACAAAGATTCTCCAGAAAAAATTGCAAACTGTCATGTTCAGTATCTAGCCTCATTCTTTACAACTTGATCAATCGTTTTCAAATGCATTCCTGCAGCAAAACTTGCTGGGGAAAGAATCCAGGCAAATTCTTCAGAAGAAAAAACAAAAGATGTGGTCAAAAAATGT
>NC_142946.1:31818162-31863162 GCF_046866305.1 Octopus bimaculoides
GACTAAATCAGAGTAAGAGTCAGGAATCACCAGCAATGATTTTAATGGAGTGTGCCTCGTGTACTGGAGCAAATTCACAGAAACCTCCTGGTATGACAAAAACAAATTCCAAGCTGTGATGTTCATCACTGTTGCACACAGAAGTAAATCAGCTCACAAATTTAGAGAAACAAAAAATTTTAAATCAGAGTCGTAGGCAAAAAGGCAAGCTGATCCATTAAGTTGTTAGTGCAAAAGTGATACTGGTTTCAGATAATACTTTGAATTGACAACTGAAAAGAGTGCACAACAAACATAAGAATTAACTACGAAATTAGAGAACTTATGAGATGCCTGAAGAAGCAACGTAAGAACATCATCTCAATCTAAATGGGAGAGACATCCCGCCATCTACATGAAAGATTACAGAACTCTAAAGATTGTACAATGAAAAGAAACAAACTTTTGCATCTATATCAAAGTGTCATACAGAAACGCAATTGCTCAATGAAAAATATCACAATAAAACTTCTTTCCAGACACCCGAAAGACCCAAACTTTTGACAGATTACAGAAGCAATACAGGAAGCAGACTCCATCTGCACACTTAATATAATGAATGAATGGGTTAAGGATACTTCCTTAATGAATGTCTATCACCACATTTATACATGAATAAGGATAAAATAAATCCCAAAGCAACTAACATCCACCAAAACAACACACCACGCGCACACACACACACAGCACACAGATGTTCTGGTGATAGCAACAAAGGAAAAGGACAACAAAGTAAATAAGCTAAAACATCATAAGCTCACATGCTTAGTAACATTGTGATGTAACAAATGAAAACTATGACGAAAAAAAAAACAAGCATTTAAAAGGATAAATATTTTTGGAGACACAAGTAAACATCAATGTTATTTTTAAAAAAGAAAAAGTGAAATATAGATGAACAACAACCAGTGGGAATGTCTATACATTTTAACTAATTATGACTTTTATCCTGATGCAACAATGTTGGTTTCAATACACAGATTCCAAATCAAAATTCTTGCAAAACAAAATGTGGTCTGTGCATAAGAAGAGTAAGAGAAAAGAGAGGGGGAGGGAATAGTAGTGTTGGAATTTCCTCCATATTCATTAGTATGCCAGAAAATTAAAACGATCTGTGGATGTATATATGCATGCATGTTTATACATTTATATACAGTTACATTTATATATAGTCACATTATATAGTCACTTATATACATACACATATACATATATATATATATATATATATATATATATACACATATAAATATTATTTATATATATACATATATATATATATATATATACACATATAAATATTATTTATATATATACATATATATATATATATATATATATATATATATATATACACACACATATATATATAAATAAATATATATACATGTATATATAAATTTGTGTGTGTGTGTGTAGATGTGTCTGAGTATAGGTATTTATGCATGTATTTAGGTGTGTTAGTATGTATTTGTATACATAAATGAAGACATAAATGTGTGTGTGTGTGCATGTGTTTTTTATTCTTCAAATCTCTGCAATAAAGAGAAAATAAGTCTCCATTCTAGCAATAAAAGTTCCGCTCTTTCAGTTTAGACAACATCAGCTACCAACTTATATGCATATTTGTGTATTTGAATCTATGTATAGTCATGCACACATGCAATGCATACATGTTATTGCATGGTATGCATATGTATATGCCTGTGAGTAGATGCGTGCATACATTTTTGCACATTAACAAATATAGCTTTTATGTTTTACTTGTTTCAGTGACTGAACTATATTGATTGGACTATATATGTATGTGTATATTTATATATTGGGGTGCTGCCTTCAAGGGTTTAGTCAAACAAATTGACCTCAATACAGATTACTTTTAAAGTCTAGTACTTATTCTGTCCCCCTTGCCAAACTGCTAAATTAAGGGGGCAACACAAACCAACACAAGTTGTCAAACAGTGGTGGGGACAATCACAAACATGCACATTCACACACACACACAAACACACACACATGCATGCATGCATGCACGCACACGCGCACACACACGCGCACACACACACACACACACACACATACATGATGGGCTCCCAAACAAGTCCTGTCTGCAAAATTTGCACACAAGGTATTTGCCAATCAAGGGCTATAGTAGACACTTAACCAAGATATTGCACAGTAGGACTGAACCCCAAACCCTGTGGCTGCAAATTGAGCATTTTAAGTACACAGTTGTGTGTATAACATCTAAGTCCATATAAACATGTGGCTATATTGTAGTATTCCCTCAATACTACTCACCCCAGTCAAGAAGCTTTGTTCTATTTTGCAAGTTACTTGGTAACCCTGCCAGTACTGGTGCCAGCCAAAAAGTACCCAATATAGTCTGTAAAGTGCTTGACATAAGGAAGGGCACCCAGCCATAGAAACCATTCCCAAAACAGACAATAGAACTTGACACAGCCCACTGGCTTGTCAGCTCTTGTCAAATCATCCAACTCAAGCCAGCATGAAGAATGGACATTAAATAATGATGATGATGATATATGTTTGTATGTATTATGTATGTGAGTGTATCCAAATTTTATTCAATTTGCTTTGCGGGAAGGACTGTTCCAACGAAGTCGCGCATTGTCCTTGCCTTCGAAATGCGGAGTAGATGGAACAGGGACAACTGAAGAAGGGAAATATTCTTTATGTTGCATATCTCGTTTCTGTTTGTTTTTTTCATTGTTCGAAAAAAAGTTCGTTTTCTGTCTTCATCTTTATGTTTTCGTTTCTCATTGTGTTTAATGTTTTTTGTGATGTCCTGTACCCATATATGCATGTATGTATACATATTGATGTAGGTATGTACATATATGTATGGATATATGCATATATTCATATATTATTTATGTTATATATATATATATATATATATATATATATATATATATATATATATATATATATATATATATATATATATATATATATATATATATATATATATATATACAAGAATAAGGGCAGGGAATCGTCAATTAATAATAGAATTAATAATTAACAATTTTGCCAAGTAGTTCAGTATGAAAAAACCTTTATCGGTAAAACCATTTATCATCATAAATATACAGGGATTAGCATTGAGTTGCTTCTCCAACATACTGAAAATTTAGAAATAGCAGTCAAAGAACTACTGATTCTAAACTACAAATTTTTCTCTAAATGGATGGCGATATTTATGGCACACATAGAACAAAAAACCGGAGGGGAAAGCATAAACAAAACAAGTCTTTAGTTAATCGGATACGATCGTTTCATGGTTAAGAGAATGAAAATTTCCCTATTCCAAATCTTCAGTCCGATATTCTGATAAATTTGAAAGTGTCTCTAAAAAAATCCACGGTAATCTTTGGCCATGCGACACCAAAAATCAACGATAAGAAAGGCACTTACGAATTCATCGGCTAGTGAGTTCAGGCATCCCATCTCAAAGAAATCTATTCCATGTGCGTCACAAATAGTCCCGTATGAAAAAAGTCCCGTGTGGAGGGATTACGGTTTAACCACCTAACTTAGAGGTATCAAATATAAAATATACAAGAATAAGGGCAGGGAATCGTCAATTAATAATAGAATTAATAATTAACAATTTTGTCAAGTAGTTCAGTATGAAAAAACCTTTATCGGTAAAACCATTTATCATCATAAATATACAGGGATTAGCATTGAGTTGCTTCTCCAACATACTGAAAATTTAGAAATAGCAGTCAAAGAACTACTGATTCTAAACTACAAATTTTTCTCTAAACGGATGGCGACATTTATGGCACACATAGAACAAAAAAAACGGAGGGGAAAGCATAAACAAAACAAGTCTTTAGTTAATCGGATACGATCGTTTCATGGTTAAGAGAATGAAAATTTCCCTATTCCAAATCTTCAGTCCGATATTCTGATAAATTTGAAAGTGTCTCTAAAAAAATCCACGGTAATCTTTGGCCATGCGACACCAAAAATCAACGATAAGAAAGGCACTTACGAATTCATCGGCTAGTGAGTTCAGGCATCCCATCTCAAAGAAATCTATTCCATGTGCGTCACAAATAGTCCCGTATGAAAAAAGTCCCGTGTGGAGGGATTACGGTTTAACCACCTAACTTAGAGGTATCAAATATAAAATATACAAGAATAAGGGCAGGGAATCGTCAATTAATAATAGAATTAATAATTAACAATTTTGTCAAGTAGTTCAGTATGAAAAAACCTTTATCGGTAAAACCATTTATCATCATAAATATACAGGGATTAGCATTGAGTTGCTTCTCCAACATACTGAAAATTTAGAAATAGCAGTCAAAGAACTACTGATTCTAAACTACAAATTTTTCTCTAAATGGATGGCGATATTTATGGCACACATAGAACATAGAACTCACTAGCCGATGAATTCGTAAGTGCCTTTCTTATCGTTGATTTTTGGTGTCGCATGGCCAAAGATTACCGTGAATTCTTTTAGAGACACTTTCAAATTTATCAGAATATCGGACTGAAGATTTGGAATAGGGAAATTTTCATTCTCTTAACCATGAAACGATCGTATCCGATTAACTAAAGACTTGTTTTGTTTATGCTTTCCCCTCCGGTTTTTTGTTCTATGTGTGCCATAAATGTCGCCATCCGTTTAGAGAAAAATTTGTAGTTTAGAATCAGTAGTTCTTTGACTGCTATTTCTAAATTTTCAGTATGTTGGAGAAGCAACTCAATGCTAATCCCTGTATATTTATGATTATATATATATATATATATATATATATATATATATATATATATATATATATATATATATATATATGTCTACATATTTATATATATGTATATATGTGTAACATCATCATCATCATTTAACGTCCATTTTCCATGATGACATGGGTTAGACGGCTTGAGTGGGAATGGTCAGCCAGAGAGCTGCACCAAGCTCCAGTCATTTGTTTATGCTTGATTTCTATAGCTGTTTGCCCTTCCTAATGCCGACTTTACACAATGTACTGGGTGTTTTTTTTTATGTGTCACCAACACTGACAATGACCGTGATTCACTTAACTTGACATGTCTTCTCAAGCATAGCAAATTGCCAGACATCTCAGTCACTTGTCATTGGCTCCTTGAGACTCAACAACTGAAGATCATATTTCATCACCTTGTTCCATGTCTTCTTGGGTCTACAACTTCCACAGATTCCCTCCACAATTAAAGATTGACACTTCTTTATGCAGCTATCCTCATCCATATGCATCACATGACCATACCAGTGCAGTCTTCTCTCATGCACACAACATCTGATGCCTCTTATACCCCTTTTTTCTCTTAAAACAATTACACTCTGTCACACATGCACAAGTGTTAATCTACAAATATAAATTGTACACTATGTATTGAGTACATTTTTATTTATTTGTAGACATAAATGTATGCACATACAAACACGCTCACACACACATATATATACACATATGTGTGAAGAGCATTGTAGTTTGTTTAAAGCATTGTTATGCAAGAAAACATATAAAAGGTATCATGCAGAGATTTTCTTATAATGCAAAGAGAAAATTATTGATTTAGTATTTCCTTATGTTTTGAGTAAACCACCCTAGGAATCAGAGATCTCCATGTATAGTCCTCAGCAGAAGCACCTGTAGCATCATTAGCATCAGAAGTAATAATAGTTGTGGTATTAGCAGCAGTGACGATGGTAGAAGTAGTAGGAAGAATGGTGCATGCGGAAGTACAAGCAATAGCAACATGGTAGTAATAGTGATTGGAATGACACAAAAAGCACTGATAAAACTGGTTTCTGGCAAAGGTAATGTTGTAACAACTTCAGGAGTGGCAATGGTGGTGCTAGTAGTCATATGAGTAGTTGTAGTAATGGCAGCAGAAGCATTAGTGACCCCTTGCAACAGTAGTAGTAGTAGTAGTAGTAGTAGTAGTAGTAGTAGTAGTAGTAGTAGTAGTAGTAGTAGTAGTAGTAGATGGCTTATGCTAGCCATTAGTCTAAGTCTAACTCAATCAATTACTAATATACAATTTGTGACTTTGAATAAGAGTGGCTACTTTAATCCACAAATTGCCTATGCACCACACTTTGGCTAGGATTAAGTATCACTATGAATTTTTGAAAATATTTAAATGCATTTTCTATTGTACTTTTTCTTGGAGAGCATCCAAAAAGAAACATCTGTGAAATTTGAATGATTATTTTAGGAAATATGACAATTTGAATGGTCAACAAATTGGTCAAAATTTTGCCTAATTTGCCTAAATAAATAAGTAGCTATATGTGTGATGTCATATCTTTGAAACTGAGGTGATAATCATCTTCAAATTTCACAAAGGTGACTATGGTATAGTAGATGCCTTTTCTTTTCAGGTTCTTGGAAAGAAAATTTCACTTTGGGGGAGGCAGGGAGGGCTAATATTTTAAATATGTGTAACAAATGGTTGATTTTGCAGTGTTTTCAGGCCTAGCTAAATCCAATACTACAAGCCACAGGAACTTGGATTTTGGCACATTTGTAGTTGGTGTAGAACTAAAGGGAGAAAAAAAGGCATTGGGGTGGGGGCATGCATACCCTGTGCACAGATAAATTTTTTCGCAAATTATAGTGTGGCTTAGAATGCGTTGCATACCCATGCTTTTTAATTCTCTTTTTACTTCTGGTATTAAAAAGCAGATGTAAACCTTCGTTTTGATTAATGTTTCAATAAAAAAAAACCTGATATGGTCTTGGTGATAAATAAAACCAATGAATGGGAGATATTATAGGTAAAGGTCAAAGTTCGTGACCTTTTGACCTCTGGTAACCTTTTTACTGAATAAATTTGTTTATCATTTGCCTGAACTTGTAGATCTTGACCAGACAATCATTTTAAGTGGTCATTTGAAATATTTTAGCGAAGAGTTGCAAGGTTAGAGCTGCTTGAATTTTCCATACCCCTAATTTTCAGCCTCCAGCTGTAAATCTGGCCGTGGTCAAAAAGTCCATCCCAGTTTTTTTCACTGGCAACATCAATTTTCTAACTTGTTAGACCCAGGGCTACATGAAAATACTCATTACAGTAAATCATAAGCAGGGTGCACCGTGACCCCCACTAGCCATTGACCTAACAATCAAGTCAAATTTTCCTTATTTTGAACCACTCACCCAATAAATATTACTGCCAAATTTGGAGAAAATCCCTTCAGCTGTTGTCCACTAATTTTGCAAACACACAAAGATGACTGACTACGGTACCCTGCTTTTGCTTACGCGCGCAGAGTAATAAATCCTAAGATTTTGGAACATGACAACATTTCAATAAGATTCTAATGGACTTTTGAAAATGGTTATAAATGGCGGAATTTCAGATCTGGACGCCTCCATAAGTTCGATTTTCTCCGTTTTGACGGAAATATTTTCCATTAATTTTTTTTTTTTTTTGCATCACTGTCTTGGAAAATGGGGTTAAGCTTTTTATGAAAAAGAATTATGGAAAATTTATGATTCCCCCCTCCTCCTCCGGACCGTTTTTGGCCACTTTTGTTTGCACTACGCACCAAACGATGAGAGTAGCCTTTTCGAAAAAAAGAAGAGTTTTGAAAATATTTTCAAACGAAAAACTGTGTGATTTAAGAAAGATTTAGCTGTTGTTTCTAGCATATCTCACAACCACATCATACTTTTCTCAGAATTGCATGTAGACGTAGATTAAAAAAAAATGTGAAAATTAATTCCTTGCTTTAAGCATAAATTAAAGGCATATGTAACTTACTGCAAACTGGAGTGGGAAAGAGAAAGAGAGAAAACGAATATGTAAACACTGGCATAAATTATCCCCACTGTATCCAAAATCGCGAAAAAAACATCATATCTGCCTTTAATAGCCTACAAAATTATTTCCATTGCACAATATAATTTATATTGGCGGAATCTGACCAATATTTCCCAAAGAAAAACGAAATTTATATGTACGAGAACAGCTCTCCACATGTTATTTTGAGCAGCGAGAGGGAATAAACAACTTTCTCAATACTACTTTAGGAGAGTGGGTTATATATCTTTAGATATACACCTAACTTTCCTACATTAAATTGGAAGAGAACTGAACGCAGAAACTCCAAACTGATCAACAACAACAAATATTTATTGTTCGGTGGAAAATAAAACAGCTTCTAATTGTCCGGTTTTAGAGTAGCCTGAAATGTAGATGTACGGTTCTTCGAGCTGGTGTCGTTATAGAGACAACTTGGTTCAACCACACTCAAATGGGAGAGCTTGCTTAGACGTCTTGCTTGGTCGCTGTCTGGCTTGGTAAGAGACAGTCTAGTAGCGCGAACGCTTCGATGTTTAAACCCACGCATGCGTGGTTAAGGATTCAGCAATGGCGTCGGCCTTTTGGCGCCAATGTGACGTCACTACAATGGCTCCTCCTTGAGTGTGAAACACGAAATTAAAACCTTTTGGAGGGACGTCTGAGGCAAGATGGCCATCGAAACCACACAGAAAATGCGACACAAATATATATATATCAAACACTCGGTTTTATCTTCACTGTATGCGTGGGACATCCCCTCACGGAAAATAGCAAGAGCCAACCGACTAAGATACCTAGTACCAGGCAACAGGTCGAAACTGGCATCGATGCTCAACCACAGCTCCGCAACTGACCACGACTTCCTGAGTACAGACACTCCAAATCAACACACTCGGTTTTGTCGACTCTGTTAGAGTGGATGTTTTCACTCACGATAAAACAGACAAGAATTACAGCCTGCGACTTTCCAATTGTGTACTCAAAGAACTTGGTATAAAACTCTTACGTGTTCTGACTTTCTTTCTGCTGTGATTTCTCACATACATATAGACGGCCTGAAAAAATGTTCAATAAAAAAAAAACTGAAATTGTCCAGTAAAAACACAATAAATCAAACGTAAATAGTTTTTTCCAATTTCTTGGGCCAATGCACCGTCCTGCCAAACCTAGTGACATAAGGTTCGCTAGGGTTCCTTTGCAACGACGAAGGTGGTGTAATCGTTGGTGTGTGCTATTGTGATGGTGCTGATGTTGGTGTATGCATTGGTAAAGGCGTTGACAATGTGTGTGGTGATAGTGGTGTGTGCGGCATTTGAAACACGGGAGTTGAAGGTTTGTCAAGGTACGCTTTTTTCAGACGGTCGACAGACACAATTTCTGTACGACCATTAGCGTCGACCTTGAAAAACTTTGGAGTGCGAGAAAGCACACGATAGGGTCCTTTGTAAGGAGAAACAAGGGGCCCTTTGACAGAATCATCCCTAATAAACACATGAGACCAAGACTCAATGTCTGCTGGCACTCTAAAGGGAGGTGACTGTTGTCTGGGGCCCATAGATGGAAGATTGGAGAAATACTCTCGCAACCGAGTAACATAGGACTCTGGGTGTGGTGGTTGTGATGAGTCTGGTACCACCATCGCACCTGGCAACGTCAACGTGGTGCCGTAAAGAAGCTCCGCCGAGGAGTAACCCAGGTCAGCTTTTACCGCAGTCCGGAATCCAAGGAGGACAACCGGAAGAATTTCAACCCAAAACTGCGGGTTGGGCGAGGCGCGCAAGGCGGCCTTAAGTTGTCGATGAAACCGCTCAACTATCCCATTAGAAGCGGGATGGTAGCTGGTGGTGCGTATACGATGCACCCCCAGGATTCTTGATAGGTCACAAAAAAGCGCGGCCTCAAATTGCCGGCCACGATCTGTGGTCAAACTGACCGGTACTCCGAACCTCGACACCCACCCAGAAAGGAAAGCCTGGGCAACAGTCTCAGAAGTAATATCTGCTATAAGAATGGCTTCTGGCCAACGTGAGAAACGGTCAACACAAGTTAACAGGTATGAGAACCCGCGACACACTGGTAACGGTCCAACCAAATCAAGATGAACGTGACGGAAACGGGCTTCAGGAGAAGGAAATTGTCCAAGAGGGGCACGAACGTGCCTATGGACCTTTGCACTCTGGCACTTCATGCAGGAGCGTGCCCAAGTGGCAATTGATCGCCGCATATTGGGCCAGAAAAACCGAGCAGTGATAAGCTTTACTGTTGCTGAGATGCCCGGATGTGACAAAGAATAAAGGGCATCAAACACAGAACGTTGATGGTTCGTAGGTACTAAAGGCCTAGGAGAACTTGTGGATGTGTCACATAATATAGAGCCCCCGGATGAAGAGAGTAAAAGATAAGCAAATTTACAGTTGCTGAATTTTGACGAAGTCAAATCTAAACTTGATAAAGAAGGTTGCTCCTGTGAAATTGCCAGTAAATCAATTTCCGCGGGAGTGGAAATTGAATGCACAGGAAGTCGAGAAAGAGCATCAGCTGGAATGTTCTCTTTCCCTGGCACATGATGAATGTCACCTGTAAATTGTGAGATAAAATCCAGGTGACGAAAAGCACGAGGAGAGAGCTTGTCCGTTTTAGAGGACAGAGCAAAAGTGAGGGGCTTGTGATCAGTATAAATCACAAACTCTCGTCCCTCGAGCTGATGTTGAAAATGCCGAATCGATAGATAGATTGCCAATAGCTCACGATTAAAAGTACTATACCTGCGTTCGGCAGGCTGTAATTTACAAGAAAAGAAAGCCAAAGGTTTTGTTTGATTGTCTACAGTGTGCTGCAAAACAGCACCCACCGCAGAATCGGAAGCATCCACAGATAAAGAAAGCGGAGCATCAGGAGCAGGATGTGCAAGAACAGGAACGGAGGATAACTCCTGTTTCACAGACTCAAAAGCAGATAACGCCTCATCAGTAAGAGTGAGTCCAGCATCCTTCTTAGAATGGCCTTGCAGTAGCCTCGTTAAAGGAAGTAGTTTGTATGCACACCGGTCAATGAATCTCCTGTAAAAATTGACCATGCCTAAAAAATGGCGCAACTGTCGCAGAGAGGTTGGAGGTGCGATGCGTTGAATTGCATCGACTTTAGCAGGAAGAGGTTTGATCCCATTAGAATCAACCAAATGTCCCAGAAAATTCAGGGATGACTTCCCGAAAAGACACTTGTCGGGATTAATCTTCACATTATAAGCGCGAAGACGCTGAAAAAGTTGCGACAAATGGTGGAGATGATACTCTTCCGTATCACTAGCGATGAGTATATCATCGACATAAGCGAATACAAAATCAAGTCCACGAACGACCTCATCCATAAACCTCTGAAAAGTGCTAGTAGCATTACGCAAATCAAAACTCATAAATAGAAATTCAAAACAACCGAAAGGTGTAGTGATGGCTGTTTTAGGGATATCCTCTGGATTTACTGGTATCTGATGATAGGCCCGTACCAGATCAATCTTAGAGAAAATGGTGCATCCATGCAGGTTCGCCGAGAAATCCTGCAAATTCCTGATGGGATAGCGATCAGCTATCGTCACAGCATTGAGTCTCCGATAATCCCCCACCGGGCGAAAATCCGAATCCCCTTTACGGGCCAAATGTAGAGGAGATGCCCATGGGCTGGTGGAGGGGCGAATGAGGCCGAGTTGAAGCATGTGCTCAAACTCGGCCTTGGCCGTCTTAAGACGATCAGGCGCTAGGCGACGTGATCGAGAAAAAACCGGATGACCAGTCGTCGTGATATAATGGAGGGTGGAATGTGCAGGTTTAACCGGCTTGGAAGTAATATCCACCAACTCCGGAAAAGACGCTAAAAGAGAATGAAAAGCATCCCCAGCAGTGGCAATAAAAAATGCTGGGCTAAGAGGAGAATTGGTAGAGCTCCTTGCCGGCGTGGAAAGGGATGTCGAGTCATCGACAAGCCTTCGACGTCGGATATCTACCAATAATTGAAAATGATTTTAAAAATCCGCACCCAAAATGGGATGTGGAATGTCAGCTATGACAAAAACCCATTGAAAGTCTCTGCGAAGACCAATGTCTAAACGTAGAGAAAGCTGACCAAAAGTAGGAATCGGAGATGAATCAACAGCGTGCAAAACGATTTCAGAACGGCGAGGTTTGTCGACTGTTAGACGAAGCGGCCAAATACTACAACAGGAACCAGTGTCAACCATGAAGAATTTCTTCGACACTTGGTCCTGGACGAATATTGCACGATTAAAAACAGGTTGGGTGGAGGAAAGGGACGTGCGCACTTTCTCCTCTACTCGTTTCCCGACGCCTTGAACGAACAAGGCTGAATACATTTTGTCGCCTTGTTCGAAAAGTTTGTATGGTACCAACACAGACCTTGCTTCTTCCAGGTAGCTCCCCGATCTCGAGAAAATTTTCGAGACCGGGAAACGCTACGAGATTGGGAACCACCACGAGATCTCGAGAAACATAGGTTATTTACGGTGCGAGTGAGCTCCTGAATGCTACGTAGCAAATCCTCATTGGTCACTGAAGAGGACTGCCTTGCAGGATCTGCGGAAACAGTACGTGGTGTGTCCGTGGAGGACTCAGAGCAATTTGAAACAAGTCGAGTCTCTCCGGCGAATGAAAGCAGGCTTGGCAACGCACACATATCTGTAAATGATTCCGTCAAAGGTAAAATAGGAAGAAACAATAACGAAAAACGTGTAAAATATGCAAAAGGCCAAAAAAAAATTTCACTGCAAATGGAAAAGGAAACACACTATTTTTCTTCTGTACCTTTCTGTTTTCCTCTGTAATGTATGTGCACAATAAGAACCAAAATGGAAAAGGAAAGAAGAAAAAGAAATATTCGCTAAAAAAAACAAAAACAACAATGTGGTTGCCTTCTGTATTTTTTTTTTTTTTGTATTGTTTTCCTTTTTTTTTTGTAGTGTGTTTAGTTGTGAGCTTGTACTGTCTGCGGGAAAAAAATGTTTTTTTCTTTTTTTTTTTGAAAACCCACCTTGACGTGCCTGAAAGGAAATGGAAAATAATAGTCAGAAAGAAAGAAAAAAAAAACGTCTGTGTCAGTTTGGCACAATGTGAGTTCGTATAGTTGGAAATGCTATAGAGTCAATATCTCACTGTGAAATTGTTCAAAAAGTCGTTATGATGATGATGATGACGGCGGCTGGAAACTCGTGTTTCTCATACCAATGATGATGCTGATCAGTCCAGATTGTCATGGCTGCAGTCGTTCCTTAGTCGGGGTCACCACTTTAGGAGAGTGGGTTATATATCTTTAGATATACACCTAACTCTCCTACATTAAATTGGAAGAGAACTGAACGCAGAAACTCCAAACTGATCAACAACAACAAATATTTATTGTTCGGTGGAAAATAAAACAGCTTCTAATTGTCCGGTTTTAGAGTAGCCTGAAATGTAGATGTACGGTTCTTCGAGCTGGTGTCGTTATAGAGACAACTTGGTTCAACCACACTCAAATGGGAGAGCTTGCTTAGACGTCTTGCTTGGTCGCTGTCTGGCTTGGTAAGAGACAGTCTAGTAGCGGGAACGCTTCGATGTTTAAACCCACGCATGCGTGGTTAAGGATTCAGCAATGGCGTCGGCCTTTTGGCGCCAATGTGACGTCACTACACTACGATTTCATGCTAAGTTTGGGCTTTAGCTATTAAACTCAGTTTAATGCAATTCTTGTAGAAATATATGTTTATTCGGTAATCAGTTCGTCCATTTCTTGAAATTCTGGCTCAAATTCGAGATTTGAAGCCTTGGATTTGTGTTCCGTTTTGACCTCTCACTGCGCACACGGCAGTTTGGCTGCGCGTTTTCGCCATACAGTGGCCAGATTTAGCAATGACCACATTGAATTCGTGAGATTTTTTTTTCTTATGATGTAAAAATATTCAAGAAAATATGCCCTTTTCTAAATGAAAATTAATAATGTCAATTTTTGTATTTCGTAACGATTATCTGACGTACCTA
Organism: Octopus bimaculoides; assembly: GCF_046866305.1. Taxonomy (NCBI): domain Eukaryota; kingdom Metazoa; phylum Mollusca; class Cephalopoda; order Octopoda; family Octopodidae; genus Octopus; species Octopus bimaculoides. The sequence continues at coordinate 31,832,064 of NC_142946.1, forward strand.
CATCGATTTTTATATCGAAATAAAACAAGATAAAGCTTTTTTCATCCTCACAGTATGACTTCTATTACAACTTGAGTTATGGCGCACGAGTGTATGGAACTAGAACGAGGGCTACAGTTCAACAGTAGAAAAAATAAAGAGGGTCAAACTTTCTAACTGCGTCGAATTAATTAAAACTGTATGAGATGAAAGTTCATATACACAACTTCCAAATGATATATAATTTTCCTTGGAAAATATTTATTTTCACATGAAAAGAGTGAAGCAAAAAATGTGCTTTTGTGTGTTCAAACTGTGCTTGTCTCCTTTGTAAAGAATTCTATAATGATACCAACTATGTTCTGGATATACTAATGTTGGAGCATTCACATTTCAAGATACGATATGTTTTCAGGAAGAAGCTGCACATGTTGTCATGTACTCCTTCAACCGGATTTGTTGAGATTGAATTGTGCTACCATTAATAATTTTATATCGATAACATTACCACCATTTATAGACCAGTGTCTCTTTCTTTTATCTTATTCTATCCCAGATTCAGCAGTTAGTACTGCTCCTTTTCAGCTGTATGCAGTATAGCTAAGAGTGTTTCTTCACAACACAGATGTTACCACTAATATCAGAAGTCATGCTATTATACTGTTTTGCCTTCCTGACAGAGAAAGAAACAATTGAGTCTCTTATTAGATAATCGCAATCACTGCTGATGCCATACAAATTCCTGACTTTAAACTCTCAAATGGATGAGTAAGTGCATGCTAGAAAGTTCCCAAGATGATATCAAATAATGACAACAAAAGAGAAGAAGTAAATTGAATGTAATAGCAGTTGGAAACAGGACAAAAGCATTTTAAGCCTATTAACAATTTGCTGAACTTCGAAAGAATTCAAATAGAAATTTCTCTAAAGAATCTGAAATCTCTTGGTATTTCTCAAATATCAATTGATTGGTTCGTTTTAGTAGTTTGCCAATAGGTCTTTCTCAGAAGTGCCTGCAAGGAGACAACAAGGATTTTGTGATGTTCCATAAGTAGGCAAAAGTCCTTTCTTGTTTTGTTACCTGAATATATTATTATTACTATTTTTCAAAGATTCTGTTGAATTCTTTTCAATTGAATCAAATGCAAAACTTGTTACAAATATCTTAATAGCATTTATGGTTTTATGTGGAGAAGAATTTTTATGAGTGCATACATATACACAAATGCAAACATTCTTACATTCAAGAACTTATATGTTCACACATACATTACATATGAATACACACACACATACACACAACATATATGCATACACACAGATACATCTACAGTCAGTAGACAATAGGCTAAGCTAAATCTGATATTAAATTGTTTAGGATGGTAGTAGCACCAATTAATTTCAATATAGTAAAACAGTTAACTGTTTATACACCTTTCAAAATAGTAAAACAGATATACAATTATTCGCAAGTCTGTTTTAGCTAACACTTACATAAACAGTTATTTGTTTATCAAGATAACTTAGAGGACAGCCACATTAAAGTGGGCATAAACAATACTGTTTAGAAGCAGTTATCTGTATAAACAAATAACTGTTTATACATCATTTCCACCAACAAAATATACAATCCCTGGAGGGTATAACTGATTTCCAATGCAATTATGTAATTAGTTGAGGGGGTTATTTTCCAGGAGTGGGGAACATGCAGCCTTCTAAAAGAAATCAGGATTTTCCATTAAGAAATACATTTTTGTTGATTACATCATATATTTATTCTAATGTTTTTAAATTCTTCAAGTCATTAAAAGGTTACCTTATAGATTTGTATTTCTGATATTTATGTTTATGACTAGTTTGATACCCATTACTTTGTTAACAGCAAAAAGGCAAAGTATTGAATTTAAAATGTTTATCCATTTAAAATGGTACTTTTACTATAAAATATATTCAGTTTAAATGCAAAGTCTTTGAAAGAAGTAAAAATCAATGACATATTAGGTATTTTTTAATTGTATGAATTATTGAAGACTTAATAAATAATCTTTCAATATTTTAACTAAAAGTGTTTATTAGAAAAATATTTTGTATTCTACAAACTCTGTGTGTACATTCTATGATATTTACATTTATTTTGATGACTTTTCCATAAGCAAGTTCCAAGTCAATGTTCTAATTCATCATTATGACATGTTGTTAAATGTGTGTTTAAATTCTCTTTTGTCAGCAAATATTCTCAAGTTTGTTGGATTAATTATTGCTGACAGCAACACTGAACTCTGATACAATTTCTACCTCTTTAAACTTATCCTTCACTCTTATTTAGCAACATAACAAAAGCAAGCCTAATAGGAAATTGCAATCTTTCTAGGGTGACTCATAAATTAGTTTTAGATGGTTGAAAAAGCTATTAAGTTTGCTGATAATTAGTAAATTGTCAGTAGTATTGAGAACCATGTATCAAGTACTAACTATTGCAGTGACCATTTCTGCAACTTAAGTTTTGGCAAAGAACTACTGAAGCTGTGGTCTTGATTTTGATATGAAGTGATAGCCCACTAATACTTACTAAATTCAAAAATTTTGTGGGATAAAGAACCACTTGATTTTCTTCTGCCACTGAGTCTATATAATCACATTTCCAAGAAATTTATTGATAATTTCATCAATTAGCTGGTCAATCTCATCATTTTTTTTTTTTTTTTTGTTAGAATAATTGTTGAAGATATCTATTGTTAGTCTTAATAGTGTGTTGCTAGACTGGTTTAAGCAAATTGAACTAAATCTTCCCCAGAAATCACAGTTAGGCAGAGCTGAATCACAATAACAACTGGGAAAGGTGTGTCAGTATTAACAATATTTGGAGTTCTTTCTTTGCTCAGTTTTACCAACTAATTTGCATGGTGATTAAATGCATCAAAATTACTGTTGTTCAAACAATTGAGAAATCCTCACATTTGTTTAAATATGCAAAACTTTGCATTGACTCCAAATGGAAAACTTTTTCATGCATTTCATCTATTATAGAAAATTGTCAAGCTCTAGAGACTACTGCAAGAATTTTGATACAAACTTTTGTTGAAGACTAATAATCTTACTCCAAGGTGTTGCTTATTGTTCTTTACATTATAAGGAATCCAATTCAACGCTTCAAGAAGACTTTTTCCCACATTAATAGCTCAGTTTGTACAGAAAGTGACCTATTACAGTATGAGGAAACATATGAAAGGTTGATGGAGATTTTACCAGAATAAGAAAAGTGAAGTGAGAATGGGTAGTCGAAAGCATAGCTGTAATTCCTTAAGAGAATGTAGAAAGTGCAATTTGACCATTCTAGTGAACATAGAAAAGAAAAGTTTTACCTGTTTCTCCTGAAAAATCTATAAATATCAGGTTGTCTTCCTTGTTGCCTTTTTTTTTATATTGTCTCAAAAAGAATTTTCTGTTTGTTATTTAGCTTATTTACATGATCAATGTAACAGAGCTTGGCTAAAGGATCTATTTCATCTGGATCAGCAGATACATTTTGTATTTGGTGATCTGCAGTAAGCAAACCATAAATAATAAACAACTGAATACTCATATTGAATCAACTAATCATCCAGTATGCACAGCATGTCATCAACAACAGCCTTTATTGTATTTTCAGTATTGTTTCTCTTCTGTGATGCAGAAAATTTTCAATAAGATTGTTACACAAGATATATAAACTTAGAGGCTCAGACAGAGACCAGTAATGAAGAAGAGCAATGAATAAATTTCTTAGCTGGTTTGTAGACTGAATCATTACTGTCCCATTTCTGCACATTCAGCATTCTTGATCATTTTCAAGGAGATTCATTACTTTGCAAGCATATAATAAACTTTTGCAGGTTGCATTGCCAACTATAAGCAAATTGTGAAAACTTGTAACTCTGGCTCAGCAATAAAGCAATAAATGAGTTCTACTTGCAATGAACAGTGTATATCCTTCAGGTGGCCTCTGATGATATTCCTTCTAATTATCTTGTCCTTCACCAAGTCTTGATATTATCACTTCTGTATCTCCTAAGTTTTCATCAAAATAAGCTGTGAGTTTAGTTGGGTGAGCTTGTCAAAGGACATTTTCTGCATTTTTCTTTTTTTCTTTTTTATCAAAAATTACTTGTTGATAAGACATATGAGTCTAAAACCATTCTACAGAAGAATTTCTTTGCTGAATATGAATTTGAAAAATCTCCAACACAATTCATATAATCCAAAGAACCTGCAATGTTCTTATTTAATGATCTCATTTTTTGACTTGCATCACTGACATCAAGATGAACTTATATGAAGAAGATCTATGGCAATTACATCTGCATTGAATGTTCTTGTAATTCCCTCTGACTTTGGATTGCAGCTAAATGTCACAAATATCCATTGCTGTTGGTGACATTTACCTGCAATTTTCTTACAATAGTCATTACATCTTGGTAGTGCTTTGCCACGTATCTTATAATTGTGTGTGGAATTTATATTGTCTTCTAATCTGAACAGTATCTCCTACAAAGATTGTATATGATATTTATCCAAGTCTGAAGATTGTTTTGAATATACTTACTGCAAATGAGCAAAGCTTTGGTCAGCACAAAACTGATGGAATAGACAGTGCTGTGCAATATATTATCTTCCTTGATTATCCAAATATAATATAATTGAGAACATGTCCTTTTTCTATTATATCTTTAGTTTAGTATATTCAGATGTCATCCACCAGGAAAAAAAAACATGGTTACATCATGGGGTTAAAGCTTAGATGAGAATCATTGAATATCTGAAGATATTGCTCAGAACCTGCTTACCAACGTTCTTCCAGTTTGATGAGTTTCTTTGCCATTACCTAATATCAATACAGCAACCTCGCTGCATGTGTAGATGTTATACTCTCTGGAGTGTTTGCTTTTTGACCTATTGACAGCATATAATTCAGTAGAAACATTTTCTGGTATTGCATTAGCATCAATATATTCTTGAACTGACAGGAATACTTACAAATAAGTGTCATTAGGGGAAAAAATAGCAGAAAGATGTGTACAGAAAATAACAGAATAAAAATTTTCTTGTTCATTATCTGCAGCCATTCTTTGTGTAAGTTGTTGAATTAATTTTTCAGAATTGTAAAGTATCAGCATTCTTTGTTGCTCCAAAAGTTCTATAAATGACTCCATGTATTGCGGAAAGGCCTTGAACAACTGTAGTACTGCTCAATTTCATGCTACTTATAGTTATAGTACTGTTGAACCACCAAACATTTTTTATGAAATATTTTGCTTCTGGTAAATCAAGTATGAACAATTAATGTAATTCATCAGGTAAATCTGCTATGCCTGGAATACAGATTAAACCAGATTTACAGCAAATACCAAAATCAAGATTGGCTAATGTTTCTTCAGTAAGCTCTTTCATGAACATTCGGTTAAGCTACAATTAGAACAGAATATCTTGACAGCTATTTCTAGAACTGAGTATATGTCATGCTCTCTAGCAACATTCAACATCTTTCTTTGCCTATTCTGAGCTATTAGATGTTGTCTTTGTTCTTGAGAAAGTCACTGGTTATTTGACAATGCTTGTTTAGCATTTTGTTCTAAAAGCTGCTCACATAGTTGTTGAGAAAAGTTGTACCCCTCTGTTGTTCAATATTTTGAGCCAAAATGCATTCTCATTGTCTTTGAGAAAGTTGTTCTTGTGATTGTCTTCATCTAAATGCATTCACATATCTTTGATTTTTCCTTTCTGTTTCCTTGTTTACTCCTTTAGTTGCATGTAACATGGGTATGATTTTTTTTTTTACATTTCATAAATAGTAAATTGGTTTTTAAAAAATACAATTTTTCAACAAAATATAACGAACTTGATATTGATTGTTTTCTTATTACATTCATCTAAAAGTTTAAGTATTTTGATTATAATTAATGAATAATATATGCATAATAAAGAAATTTTGTTGGTATCTAAATTTGACAAAAATTATTTTTCCTGATGTGTAATTTCATTATTCTTATAAATATATATACATATATAATGTAAACCATACAGACCTTAAAGAGAAAGGGGTATGACATTAATGAGGTTACAAACAGTGATGAAAGGACTTTGACAAACAAACAACTGACTGATTGCTTAATTAACACATTGAGCAAACAATTGATTAGATATTTGACCAATTGACTAACAATAAAGAAGTAGAATTGAACCACTATATGTGTTTATTATTACTGACCCTCCCAAGATGCAACAAGATATGCATAATACGTTATTTAGTTGCACATTGTGTAATTACAGTTTTGTTTCCACCAATATGCTGTGACTTTCTGGCTGGATTGAACATTAATAATAAAGCAGGAATGATATTAATAATTTTTCAGGAAGTATCTGAAGTAATGTATTTTTTTTAAATCTTTGTTACATTTGTGATATTAATTACAGCATTTATTTATTTTCAGATGAATATGAACCAGTGAAGTCAAATTTTCGAGCAACCTTGTAACACAAAGGTATGCAATACAGCAATCACAAATGTGCATTAATTGAGTAAAATACTAATACAACACTTTAGATGAAACACAAAATGTGTGACTATAGCATTTATAAAGTGTTTGGAAACAAGTAACATGCTGGATGTCTAAAATTTGAGACACAGAAGTCCACAGTAAAAAGTGCCAATATTATTGCTCACTGCATTAAATATAATAATCTTATTTTAATTATTTTTCATGAAGATAATATTTTTTAACAATTGCAGCATGGAAGGTGTTTATAAGCCATTTAAAAAAACACACAAAAACTGTTAGATTCCCTTCAACGTCTAAATTTAATTTGACCAAATATTTTCCTTGCTTTGAAATCATGAGCTGTTCATTGACAAAATTCCATGCAGCAGCTTCAAAGCCACAATAATATTTTGACAAATTAAATTTAAATGTTGAAGTGAATCTAATGGTTTTTGTGTTTTTTTTAAATGGCTTATAAGCACCTTCCATGCTGCAATTGTTTTTGTTTCAGCACATGATCTCAGATCAAGTCACTTGCAACATAAGTACATCTCTGTAAATAATATTTTTTAATATGCTAATTAATCCATTTGGCCAACTTTACTGTTCTGAATAGCTGGTGATATTCTTCCTCCTAATACTAAAGAGTGCCACTGAAGTTAGTTTAATCATATAAACTGCTTGACAACTGGGTAAAATGATGACAAAGTTGATATGGATGTCAATTATTTTATAATCAGTGACAGAAGTGATGCTATAATAGAGTCTAGGCACAATTTAGGGTAGAAAAATCTGTCAGCAATCCTTACAAGACCAAGCAAAGGGATGATAAATTCAGATCAATATTTTATCTAACTGCTTGCTACAGAGTAAGAAATTGTTTCGTGGATCTTTAGCCAGGATTTTCCAACAAGATCCTTTCTGTTATTTTTGGCATTAATACTAGGAAATTTATGAAGTCACCTGTCACATTTATTTTGGTTCCATTGTTTGAGTTAGCATTCTACAGCCAAATGCAGATTAACATAGATAAAACAAATTATTTTCCCTTGTTCTCCTGACATAAGTTCAGCTTTTCAATATGTATAAATACAAATCCTCAGAACACTTGAGATTAGTCATCTATGCTTCCACACTCTGTATGTCTTTCACTTTCTAGCAAACAGCTCTTCCTGGCAAGTACACATTATACTAAGGATGTGCAAGCTATCATTGTCATTTTCCCATTACCACTGTTAAACAGCTAATCACTACAGACAGCTTTTGTATATGACCCTACATGGAATTTACAAGAAAATAAAAACTGTAAGCAATATTTTTCTTCTTTTGCATATTACTATGAATTTTTGAAAATGTTGAAATGTAATTTCTACTGTATTTTTTTTTTCTTTACTTTTTTGGCGAGCATCCAAAAAGAAACATTTTGATACATCATTTGAGAAATTTGGATGAATATTTTAGGAAATATGACAATTTGAATAGTCAGCAAAATGGTCAAAATTTTGCCTAATTTGCCTAAATGAATAAGTTGCTATATGTGTGATGTCATATCTTTGAAACTGAGGTGATAATCATCTTCAAATTGCACAAATTAATAGTTACCATTGTATAGTAGTTGCCCATTTTTTTCAGGTTCTTGGAAAGAAAACTTCCTTTTTTTTTTTTGCTAATATTTTATCTATTTTGCTATGTCTAACAAATGGTTGATTCTGCTGTTTTCAGACCATGCAAAATCTGGAACTACAAGCCACAGGAACTTGAGTTTTGGCACATTTGTAGTTGTTATAGAACTAAATAAATCCTGAAATTTTGGAACATGATAACATTTCGGTAAAATTCTAATGGACTATTGAAAATGGTTATAAATGGCTGAATTTCAGATCAGGACACCCACATAAACTGGATTTTCTCTGTTTTGACAGAGCTATTTTCCAATCTTTTCTTTGCATCACAGTCTTGTAAAATGATAGGGGTAAACTTTTTATGAAAAAAATTTTGGAAAATTTGTGATTTCCTCCCCTTCTCTTCCGGATCGATTTTGGCCACTTTTGTTTGCACTATGCACTTTTTCAGTAGCAAAAAGAAGAAAAAAAATTGATTATTTTCAAACGAAACGATGTGTGATTTAAGGGAGATTTAGCTGTTGTTTCTAGCACATCCTACAATCACCTCGTGAATTTCTCAGAATTGCATGTACATTTAGATTAAAAAACAAACAAAATGTGAAAATTATTTCTTGCTTTAAGCATTAAAAGCATGAATTAAAGGCATTAACAACATCTGTAACTTACTGCAAACTTCTTATAGGCGAGAGAAAGAGAGAGAGAGAGAAAAAAAAACGAGTATGTAAACACTGGCACAAATTATCCCAAATGTATTCAAAATAGGGGGAAAAACCCATCTCATCTTACTTTAATAGTCTACAAAATTATATATGCATTGAACAATATAATTTTTATTGGCGAAATCTGACCAATATTTCTCAAAGAAAAACGAAATTTATATGTACAAGAATAGCCTAGCGGATCGCTACATGTTATTAAAACAGTGAGAGAGAATGAACAATATTCTCAATACACCGATTTCATGCTAATTTTTGGCTCTAGAAGACTTATTAAACTCAATTTAGTGCATTTTTTGTAGAAATGTATAAAAATCTTCGCCCGATAACAAAAAAACAAAACAAAAAAACAGCCTGCTAGGTGTTAAAAACTGTGTAGAAAACGAATATGAAAAAAAAAATTGCCTAACCAAACCTGGGTAGGTGGGGGAGATGACTTTCGGAAAATTCACAAGATCCGATTTTTCCATCATAACTTTCGGGAAAATGGATAAATATTTTTTTTTTTGTACGTTTTTGGTTATGGAGGATCCGATTCTGAAAACAATTTTTTCAAAAATCGCATTTTCAAAACTTCACACATACACACACACACCCTACCCCACCCTCTTCATTTCTCACTCTTTCCGGAATTTTTTTTCTTTTTTTTTTGCGAAATACGTAGAAAAATACGAAGATTACGATTCTGGAAAAAAACTGTTTGTTAAATTTCAATTTTTCAACAAAAAAATATATATACACCCCAACCCCCTTCCCTCGCAATTCTACGGCTTTGGCCTTCAAGCAGGCTATCCACATGCTAGAAATAACAGCCAAGTCTGAAATTTTGAAATTACGATTTTGGAAAATCTTTTTCTCCGGATCGGATCCTCCATAACCAAAGACGTGGGATTCCGTAAAAAAAATCAATATATCCATTTTCCCGAAAGTTATGACGGAAAAATCGGATCTTGTGAATTTTCCGAAAGTCCTTTCCCCCACCCCAGGTTCGTTTGCGCAAATTTTTTTTGTCATATTCATTTTCTACACAGTTGTTAACACCCAGCAAGCTGGAATTTTTTCTTGTTTTTGTTAACGAGTGGAGATCTTTATATTAACCGAAATATGTTTACTTAGTAATCAGTTCGTCCATTTCTTGAAATTCTGGCTCAAACTCGAGATTTGAAACTTTGGATTTGTGTTCCATTTGACCGCTTGCTGCGCGCATACGTCAGTTTGGCAAGTAGGGTCAGTATACCACCCTTTTTACACACTTTGTACTTTTTCGCCAGATCATGGCCAAAATTATCTGACGTACCCCCATTGATTTTTATATCGAAATAAAGCGAAAACTCTCCTCTTCGTGACAGTATGATTTTTAACACAACTTGAGGTATGATGCTCGAGGGCATTGAACTAGAACGAGGGCTACCGTTCAGCAGTCAAAACAAACAAACAAACAAAAAAAAGCGGAAAAGCGGACAAACTTTGTAAATGTGTGGAAATACCAGGGTATTTGAGGGATTTTAATTAAAACTATATAAGAAGGAGGTTCACATCCAGAACTTTCAAATGATATATAATTTCCCCTGGGAAATATTTATTTTGCCGCGAAAATGATGAAACAAAAAGTGTTTCAAAAAGTGTTCAAACTGTGCTTGTCTCCACTATACGGCGTTCTATAGTGATACCTAATATTACATTGTCTCACAGAGTTTAAACAATCTAACTATTACATAACCTGTTACAACTCCAACAACAAATACCAGATAGCAATATTTACTCAGACGAAGGCAGTGAGCAGGCAGAATCGTTACTGCATCAGGAAAAATGTTTAGCAGCATTTTGTCCATCTTTACATTCTGAGTTCAAATTTTGCTGAGGCTGTCTTTGACTATCCTCCTTTTGGAGGTGGATAAAATAAGTACCAGTTAAGCACTGGGTTCAACGTAATCGACTTACTCCCTCCCCCGAACTTGATGGCCTTGCACCAAACTTTGAAACCAATATCAATCCAGACAATGGATAAAGATTACTACCCTAAAATCAGACCATTTCTTTCAGTGGATTTCTGCAGTTTCCATCTATACAATATAACTAATATATATATAACTCAAAACGTTGGGCTCAGTCTGAAGCTGCAGTAGAAGACATGTGTTCAAGGTACTGTCCAACAAGATCAAACCTGGACTACCGTATTTGCCAGTGCACTGGACCACCCTCACATAAGATGCACTGCTTTTTACAAGGATATTTTGCAGAAAAAATCAATTTTAGTATGTTTCATCATACATATATTAAAAGACATTTTAAAGTGGTTTCGTAGGGAGAATTGTATGATTCTGCATAAAATACAATATTGTGACAGTATACTGGAATTAAAGTATGAAATCATATATAGTTTTACACTCACGTTTAAAGGAAACTAAATTAAATTTCGTTTTTGTATTTGGTTTGCAAGATTCTTTATGCACCTTAATGTGTCTGGGAAGAGTCATTCTCTTTTAGTGCCTTATTATTTAACACACACACACCAGTTTGATTTCCACTCATTTAGGTATTCCTCTTTTCTAAAATTTTCGTTGCATCTTGCAACCTTTTCAGTAGTCATTAACTCTGTCCGTTATCAGAGCTGCATTGTTTTGTTTGTTTGTTTGTGCACATGTGTGCATGTGTATACATGTATGTATGTATGTATGCATATATATATATGTATATATATATATATATATATATATATATATATATATATATATATATATATATATGTGTGTATGTATGCATGTGTGTACGTTTGTATGCATGTATTCTGCATATTCACATGTTCCCAGCCAGCAAAACCATATCAGGCTGATATGAAACCAATGTTGTTACCTATATCAGTCCTACATTGGAAATTGTGTCGGTTTGATTTCAGCCCGATTTCATTTTGCAACATCAAGGTAACATCGGTCCAAATGAAAACGAGGTTGGGCTGATGTATGGTTGTTCAACTTGAGAAGTCTCAATATTAGCCTGAGCCAATTTTGCCAAATACCTGATCTGGCTCCGAAATACATTCAAGGATGGGCTAATTAATGTATGATTAAACATTTATACAGGTTTGACACTTTATGTTCTACATAACATTACACCAGATCCCTGGCATGAATTGCCCTGATTCCAACCTCACCCACCCAGCGTTTGAAAATAAAAATGTAATATTGTTTCAATTTACAGCCAATGAGGACCACCCACTGCTAAACAGAAACAATATTAAATTATTTTGAAAATATAAGCGTATGAACATCCCTTTACATGGCATGTGTATGGGAATATCTAAAAAATCAGGTAAAAACCACCAGAAAAATATTTTAAAAAATGAACAACTCATTTTTCTTTGCAAACATCATTTATTTTATAAACTATAACTTTGAAAAATGGCTATTTACAACACAACAAAAGTAAATCACATTTAAAAGTTAATAAAAAGGAAGACAAAATATACTGGCCGATATACACTGTAAAACTAAGATATTTTTTTAATTGGTGTTAAGGTCACTTATACAGCTGTGGCCATTTGTGACAAAGATCAACAAACATTCATATCTGCACATAAAGACCAGTAAATAAAGAGTAATGGTATTCATTTTAGGGTTCGATTTTGTGACTTAAAATTTAGGAGATTTGTTAAAAATAAATATATTTAGAATATGCAGAAATAAGAAAAACACATTAAATTGAGAAATATCATCAATAAAATTGTATTTGAAACCACAGATAGGAGTATTACTTACTAACCTGGTGAATGAGTAATTTGGATGGAAGACAAAACCATGTATTCAGCCTATTGTTACCAGTGCCTTGCTAAAATGGATTACCTTAAAAAACTGAGGTAACCTGTAAATGAGTTATCTTAATTTTCAATTTGGGCAGACCCATGATCTGTGACAGATTCATTGTCAAGAGCAGACTTGTCCAAATTTTTTTTCTCTTCTCCTTCAGCCACCATTTCTGTCACTGGCAGTCCGAAGCCATTCTCGGATCACTAACTCAAACTCTGCTTCTGTTGCATTTTTTATAGTCTTGCAAACAGCCCCTGAAATTAATTAATTATGTTACTTAAAAGTAGTTCTTAATGTGAGAATAATAAATGCACTCACATCCATTTACTCATGTTACTATTCACAAAGGCAAAAATCTACTAGCATAAGTTCTATAGTTGAAAACAGATACAAACTGAAAGCTTCACATTCATAAATGTTTTTTGTCAGAACCTACCAAAGCTAGTACAACCGCTCCCTACTCCACAATCTGGCTAAAACAGTACTCAAAGTGAATATTAATATTATCATATGCCCAGCCCAGGGCCATTTTCAGACCAATGACTGCAAATCAAAATTTTAAAATGCAGTCATTTTCAATACACTATGAGCAAAGCATAAAATATATGCTCAAATGTAAGGCAAAATGTAGAATAATAGCCTTTCTGTCAAACGTCAAAAACAATTAACAGGATTCCTGTGGGTTTTTAAAAAGAAAATTCAAGGGTTTTCAAGGGTATTTTCATGCTAGATTCAAGGACCATCATGACCACTCCACAAAAAATTCAAGGGTTTCCAAGGACATCCTTCTGATAAAACAAAACTATTTGCACTACTTAGGTTCTCAAATCATATTGTTTAAATATCACCCAATCTATTTCAAGTTGTTGACTAATGTGTAGCAATGTTTCCATGCCAGTGTTGGCTGACTGTACAAGCAGCCAACACTGATATGGAAACATTGCAAATATGAATTCAGACTACTGGTTTAAGTAGAACATTTTCCTTTTGTTTTAATGACAGAGTGATAAATTTGGGATGGCAAATATAAGAGCCCAGAAAGTTATCCCATCATTAGATTACATATGGTGCACAACGTCTATTTCAGCATCTAGGCTATTTTGTGACAAACAATGACAACATACAAATAGGATCAAGTTTTTCAGATTGTTTATGGATATGATGTCCAACTGCCATTGGTTAGCTTACCTTATTTTACCAGTAAAATAGAACTAGCAAACCACAGTATACAAGCACCATATTATTTTCTGAGATTCCTGCTGGGACCTAATCAAATAATCTTTTCAACTGAGTATCAGGTTGATGCGCTTAAATATTTTTAATAATTATACATTCAAAACAAACGGAATCTGAGGTTATGAGTACCAAGATGAGCACACAATGACGGGCGTGAGTTTCTTTGGTGTGTGTGTGTGGGATATGGAAACACACGCATGTGAAGATTGAAGGAAGCAATAGTCACATGTAAGTAGACAGTTAGAGAGGGGTAGAAAGGTTATTAATGAACCAGCAAGTAAAACCAATAAACTGTAAAATGTATGATTTACCATGTTATTTTGAACCGCACTTCCAAAGCCTCAACATCCTCTTGACTCTCACAAGGGAAATGAATTGTGTTGGGGAGATTTCTTGTCTCCGAAATGGAGGATGAGGATGGAATATTTTGAATTAGCTGCAGTATAGACTGCAGTATTTCCCTCTGCTGGGACTGTTCCTCTCAATTTTTTTCAATCGCAGTGAATAGCTGTTGATCTGGAACTGAAATAGAAAACGGAAAAAGAAAAGGTAGAGTAGAGTTACGAAATACTTGCTGAGTATACCTCATGACATTAGTTGTTTACAGATATACCGAAAATAATACACAATCAATAATAATCTCATTTCACATTTGCTTTCTGGAATCAGAAAGATCGCTAAACCAACAATCAACAACTGTGGCCTTATATAAGGTCTAGTATAACACAAATATTTATTTACCTTTTCTAGTTTGTCTTGATTAGAGGTAAGGGTTTTATATTCCAGAAATAGGAATTATGATACCTATTTAACAAGGAAGTGGCACCTTGCTTCAGTGCCCCGAGGGCCTCTAGAATAGTAAAAGATACCAAAGTTAATATTACAGTATTATATTCCTTACGCTAATACAAACAAAGATTTTGTACCTCTTCACCCAAAAGAGAAAACGTCCGACATGGAGACACTGTGGCAATCTGAAGCTAAAACTTATGATATCCTCACACAAATATCAACAGACCAGTTAGGATGAGTTATATAATTTATTGTTTTTAAGTAATCCTTTTAAAACAAGATAAGTTAAATTCATAAAATTTTTGGACATGTGTCTTTTTCTTTTGAATCTACCCTCATTTACTTGTCAGTTATTTCTTAAGCACTGTAATTATGTATCAGGGTGAAAAGCATACATTTCAAACATGACTCTCCATGGGATGAACCCAAGAGCTGCTTTCAAACACAAAATGTTTTATTTTTCTGTTTATAAATAAATTTGAAACTACTTTCCACATACCGATGATATAATATTGACTTACCATGCAACAACTGTTCAGATTTTCCTGACAGGTTGGGAGGAGCTACATTTGCACTTCTTTCTTTTGGCGTATAATGAATGTCAGTTGGTTGTGGATATCTACTTGGCTCTGGAGAAGACAAGTGGGGTTGAGATGCTCTCTCTTTTGGAAACTGAACGACAAGAGGAGGCTTTTGAAGCGTCCGTCTTTGATACTCAGAATCATCATCATCATCCTCATCATCTGAGAAAATTGGTGCCCTATACAAAATGAAATGAAAAATAAACAGGGAATTAAATGTATTTCCTTTCACATAGTGAATAACATGGGTATTTGTTTGTCAATACATAACCTTAGAACACATTAGAACTCATACAAATGTTTTATAAGCCACAAACTTGTATTGTTATCTATGGATGTGTCTGACAGCCTACCCACACTTTCATGTAAAATGAAAGGTGGATGGTGAGTGGCGGCACAGAGTTTTACATGGGTGTCCTTGGGAAATGAGCAAACATGGGACCATCTTAGCTGTCAGGTATGTTGATAAACCCCAAGACAAAAAAAAATAAATGAACATCTAAAAGGGATTCACTAATTATACTAATTATTAAAGAACTGTCTGTTTGAAATCAGTAGACAGGCTATCTGTAGCTCTCCTAATGATATCCATTTCTGTAGGGTTTCATTGAGAAATTTGAAATACATTTTGAGCTGTGGTAAGTTTATGTTGGTTTACTTTCTGTTTGTTTTTGGCTACACTCATCAAAAACGAATAACCTGTCAAATGGTGATAACCACTCAATTATTAGCTTTAAATGTAAATGCCATAATTTTTGTTGATGCTTAAAAAAAAAAAAAGATTTTAACTTTTTTCATCCCATTTTAACAAACCTTAAATTAAACGTATGTCAGTTTGGATCTAAGTTTTGAAAATGACGCGCACTAGTCTGCACTGAAACACACGATTCGCAATTAATTGTTGAACATTTCTGAAGTTGAAAGACTTTAAATTTTCCCATACATTATATTGAACTGGCAAAATTTAAAAGTGTTTTTAGTCTTATTTATGACACTAGATAAATCACATGTTTTTTTTATTCTAACTTTCGACAGGGATATTGAATTTCTCTACTTTCGATGTGGAAAATGTAAGGATTGCATTTTGAGTTGCTTCCTCTGTCCTTACATGGAACCACATGCAATTCTCTGGATATGATCAGAAAGATAGGGTTTGGGTATACAGGAGAGCTAGAAAGAAGTTAGATAGCATTATATGTAATGAAACCAATGGTACTTGCCCTAGATATAGAAGTAAGGACTGGAACAGGATACAATGAGCTTGTGACAAAGCAAATAGAGTGAACACGTAGCACAGCCAATGGAGAACTAGCCTGATGATTTAGGAAAGCTCTGAAGGAGGCCAGATTCAACATTAAGATCGTTGAAAAGCCAGAGAGCTCCATCAGATCACAATTATGTAGGACACACCTTTGAGAATACCACATGCACCAATGATAACTACATGGTATGTAAGATTAACCTTGGCATTAACTGTGGAACTAGAAATGTAGTCTACAGCATAAGGTGCATTGAGGGTGCTTGTAAAGGCAAGAACATGATATGCATAGATGAGACATCTAGAAGTATTGCGGAGAGACTAAATACACATTTCTGAAAATATGATGACAAAAAACAGTCCTCTATACTATACCAACATGCCAAAGACCAACATGGAGGCACACTGGGTCAACTTGACACCCGTATTTTATTCAAGCACCTGAAGGACCCAACTCTCAAACATATACAGGAGCACATCCTCATAAATGAAACATCCCCAGTACTAAATAAGAAATATACGTAAAAAGTAGTCATACCCCAATACCCATAGTTTATATATACACAGGTAGAGTTGTTAGTAGGCTGTTATGTAGATGTATGTGTGTGTGTGTGTGTGTGTGTGTGTAAATAGATATGCAAGTAAATAGATATGCAAGTAAACAGATAGATAAAAAGATAGATAGGTATATAGGTAATACGGACGGACAAGCACACACACACATACATAGACAAATGAAGACTGAAACACATGACCACATAAACACACCCACACTTCACACACATACACAAGGAGACATATGGAGACACACATCCATACATAACAGACGCACGTACTCAGTCACACAAATCCATATATCATAGACACACTCAAACATGCACACACAAAGAGACAGAGGTACGCACGCACACACACACATACAAACACACAAACACATGAATATGCAGAATACCTGCATACATACAAATGTATACACACGCACACATATACATATGCATACACACACACACATACATGCATACACACATATATGCATGCCTGCATACATACATACATACATATGTATATACACATGCACACTGATGCTCACACATGTGCACAAACAAACAAGAAGAACACATCTCTGATAACGGATAGAGTGAACGACTTTTGAAAAAGTTGCAAGACACAATGAAAATTTTAGAAAAAATAAATAGCTAAATGAGTGGCAGTCGAACCAATGAGTGTGTTAGATAATAAGGCACTAAAAGAGAATGACTCTCCCCAGACACAATAAATTAAATTTCCCATAGCAAAAAGGAAATATATATTGGTATCAATGAATCCTGGTGCATGCAAACAAAAAAGAAGAAAATATACTGATAAAAACTGATGCAAATCAATCAGCAAAGTAGAATAAATGTGATGAATTCCTATTGATAGTTACAGTTACTCATTCTCATTGTTGCCATGCATATTACTGGTACTCTCTTCATCACTGGAATTCTCTACAATAGGATCTAGGTCATCACCTCTTCTTCAAACAATAAATCATCCTCAGTACCATCAAGGGCATTACTAATGCCACAATTTTAAAATGATTTCACAACTACTACTTCTTTTACAGCGTTCCATGAACTTTTTATCCACTTATACACCTGTGTAATAGTAGGCCTCTTCTCTCTTCCTGTTGGTGTCACTTCAAAATCTGAAGACTGCATCCACTTGCTGCACTCCTCCCACATGAATCCTTTAAATGGTTTATTGATTAGAACATCTAAAGGCTATAACTGGCTGATTAGGCCTCCTGGAATTAGAGCAAAATGGGTCTTCAGTTCTCCAAGTTTCCTCTTAACAAGCTCAGTTCTATGAGCCCAAAACTGGTCCCAAACTAACAAGGCAAGTTTCTTTAATAGCCCACCAGGATGCCTGGACTACACTTCATATAGCCTCAATTACATTCCTCCCACGTCCATGCAACCTTTTGGATGGACATGAACATAAATGCCACTGGGTATCCTTTCTTTAGGCAATGTCTTTCTTTTAAAAATTAAATAAGGTGGCAGTTTTGTGCCATCAGCGCAGCATACTAATACATCCATGTGGTGTATGTTTTCATGGCCACATGTTTTAACAGTCACAGTTTTAGCACCTTTGGATTCTACTGTCTTGTTTGATGGCACATTAAATGTCAAAGAGACTTCATCTATATTTGCTATCTGTGAAAGTTAGAAATTAACTTCATTGCCTTTCCTTTTACCTGGCCATCTCCCTGACTGCTCTACCTTACTATAATGAACCCTGCTCTCCAAGCCTTATTAATTGTACACCAAGTGTATTTGCATTTATCTACAGTACATATTTTTCAACTTGTCCCTGATCATATAGTGTTTCTCTCATAACTATGTACTGTATTTTCTGGCAGATAGGATACACTTTTCTTATTTTCAAATGTATAAAAAAATTGCCGTGTCTTAATGAGGCTGTATTACGGATGGGAGACTGGGTGCCATAGGCTAGGGAGCCAGATGAGCAAACTGGGTAAGTTCCCAATGCACAAAAATTGTTGCTGATAACAAAATAATGAAAACAAGTCAATGTATTTCAGCAAATTGTGTTACTAATTATAGAATATTGAAAACAAGCCAAATTATCACATTCTGTTATCACAAGCTTACAAAAAATTGCTTACAATACATCAGCAGTTATGAAAGAAGTTCACATTATCTCACTTACCTCCTTCCCCAACATACATAACCCACACTTGATATATGCATTACATTATTTGCCACACCCTAGCGGTTGAGGGAACCCGTGGAAGAGGTAGGCCCAGGAAGACCTGGGATGAGGTGGTGAAGCACGACCTCCGAACATTAGGCCTCACTGAGGCAATGACTTGTGACCGAGACCTTTGGAAATATGCTGTGCGTGAGAAGACCCGGCAAGCCAAGTGAGACCACAATCCAAGGCCTCTGCCAGAGATGTAGCCAGCCCACTTATGTGTAACATTCCTTCTTTGGATACTAAACTCCGCTTGCGAAGACCTGTTGAGGCAAGTGAAATCGAAATCGAACTAAATTTGTAGACTGGCACTCATGCCAACGTCTCTTCATTGAACACTAAACTCGGCTTGCGAAGACCTGTTGGGGCAAGTGAAAGCGAAATTGTGATAGCACCTGTACCAGTAAATCACTAAGAGCACCGTCCGAGCGTGATCGTTGCCAGAGCACCAGCTGTCTGGCTTTCGTACCGGTGGCATGTAAATAGCACCATTTGAGCGTGACCATTACCAACATTTGTGCCAGTGGCACGTGAAAAGACATTCGAGTGAGTTCGTTACCAGTACCACTGGACTGGCCCCTGTTCAGGTGGCACATAAAATACACCATTTCGAGCATGGCCATTGCCAGTACCTCCTGACTAGTCTTCGTGCCTGTGGCACATAAGAGCACCCACTACACTCTTGGAATAATTGGCGTTAGGAAGGGCATCCAGCTGTAGAAACTCTGCCAAATCAGATTGGAGCCTGGTGTAACCATCTGGTTCACCAGTCTTCCGTCAAATCGTCCAATCCATGCTAGCATGGAAGGCGGATGTTAAACGATGATGATCATCATCATCATTATTAGGAATTATATTAAAAAATTGTGTATTATAAGAAGTATAACCAATTTATTCCTTTACTCTTTTACTCTTTTACTTGTTTCAGTCATTTGACTGTGGCCATGCTGGAGCACCGCCTTTAGTCGAGCAAATCGACCCCAGAACTTATTCATTGTAAGCCTAGTACTTATTCTATCGGTCTCTTTTGCCGAACCGCTAAGTTACAGGGACGTAAACTCACCAGCATCAGTTGTCAAGCAATGCTGGGGGGACAAACACAGACACACAAACACATATATATACATATATACGACGGGCTTCTTTCAGTTTCCGTCTACCAAATCCACTTTGAAGGCTTTGGTTGGCACGAGGCTATAGTAGAAGACACTTTCCCAAGATGCCACGCAGTGGGACTGAACCCGGGACCATGTGGTTGGTAAGCAAGCTACTGACCACACAGCCACTCCTGCACCTATTGTAGATAAATTTCACATGAAAACCCTTATATGGACCCCAGTTGAGTACAACTGGTATAAATGATGAAACATAGATGAGTTAAAGAGAAAAAATGGGTATAAGAAGAATTAAATACAGTATACAAGAGAGAAGAAAGTATTGATTTGGAAATGTAATTCATAAGGATGACGTCTAGGTAAATAAATGCGAAGAAAACATTCAAGTAAAAGCAAGATCAAGGAACATATCAGCAAATGTGCTAAAAAGATTGATTTCAGGATACTGAATTTCACAGAAGGAGATAAAAAACATTGTATCAGGGAAGACCTATCTATCACATGCAGCATGGAAAAACAGACATAAAAATGTAAAAGCTTATGGTGGTGGTAATTTTAGAGATGTTGGTGGTGGTGGTGGTGGTGGTGGTGGTGGTGGCAGTGATGATAATGATGATGATGATATATTCTTATTAAGTGAGTAGTTTACAAATTTAATTCTCTTTCAAGTCTAACTTTGTAAACTACTCACCAAATAAAGAATGTAGCATTTTACTGCCTGAAGTATTGAACATTGTATTGAGTATCTGTAAACCTAAGCGAGAGAGAAAGAGAGAGAGAGTTACACATATGTGTGTGTGTGTGTGTGTGTGTGTGTGTGTGTGTGTGTGTGTGTGTGTGTGTGTGTGTATTATTTGTATATATGTATGTGAAGATACATTTGTGTATACATATGTGTGTGTGATCACATGCATGTGCATGTGTATGCATGTGTATGCATGTATGTGTTGTTACATAGTTATGAGGGTGGTTACGTAGTTATAGAAGACATTTATTAGTCAAACAATGTCAACACCCAATTATACCTTTTACGAATATATCTGGAAGGAAACTCCAGTATCAGAGGAGCCAACAAGTTGTTATGCGTGGACAAAGTGTTGGTAAAATTGCAAGAACCTTCTCAGACATGACGCCAACGCTTGCAGTGAACTTTACTTTACCATTTATCTATTAAAAACAATCAATAGAAATTATGTAGTTTTAATTTTCTGCCATTGATCTGACTTCTTTTCACTCTCTTCAAAAGAATCTTGTTCTGTGCTTTATATTGTTGTTGTTGCTGTTGCTGTCATTGTTGCTGAGGTTATTATTGTTGTTGCTGTTATCTTTTGTAAAATTGATAAACTTTTTTTGATCTTTTAGTCTCAATTTTTCAATAAATTCAAGATGTCTCCTTCAGTTTTCAGTATTATCTTTGAAAGTACAGATTGACACGTTCATTGGAAATTATGTGAGTACTTGGATGTCACTTTTTCTTGTAAGCTATAGAAGTACATAATGACACATTTCTTGTAATCTAAACAAGTACAAGTGGCACAGTCATTCTAATCTGTAGAAGTACATAATATTTATCATATTGAAGGTGGTGAGCTGGTAGAATCACTAGCATGCTAGGCAACATGCTAGGCAACATGCTTGGCAAAATTTTGTCCATCTTTACATTCTGAATTCAAATTCCACTGAGGTTGACTCTGCCTTTCAGCCTTTTGGAGTCAATGAAATATGTATCAGCTGAGTACTGGGTTGATGTAATTGACCTACCCTTTCCCCTAAAATTGCTGGCCTTGTGCCAAAATATTTACTTAGTAATCTATGGAAGTACTGTATAATACTTTCTCTATAAGATATGAAAGTACAAAACTGGATTTCTGTTATAAGTAATGGAAGTACAGAGTTGACTCCTATTATATTCTATGGAAGTATAGAATATTTTGATTGCAGTTTGTGAAAGTACAGGGCAATGCTTTTGTTGTAATATTTGAATGTACAGATTCATACTTTTGTAGCAATCTATACTAACTGACAGTTTATTGTAATATAAGGAGATGCAAAATGGCACTTTCAGTATATTCTATGGGAATAGATAGAAAACTACACATGCATACATGCACAGTATATAAACACACATACATGCTTAAAGCCAGCATAATGCTTTGACTATAAGATCATGTCTGTAGTTATATTGTTTCTGTGCCAATGACAATAAATACATATTATGTGCAAAACAAACTCATCTTTCTTGTTTCACATTTTGCACTTAGTACTTTCCTCAGTTTTGTTTATTCTTGCCTTAATAAAATTCAGTTATAATGACTGGCTTTGAGCAGCTATAATGAGTCCTTCCATTTGTTTCTCAAGTTCTCCATTCTTCAATCATATCCAAGATTTGTTGGCTGTAATACACTGCATTTATCTGAGATGCTAGCCATGCAGCTCTTTTTTCCAGATGTTTCTTTCTCGTTCTTGTATTCTTCTTTTCTTGTACTCTTTTGTGGTCTCCACAGTTTCTTTCCCCTCTCCTACAGAAGCTGAAATAAGTTTTTCGTATGCTCTTCTATATTACTTTCTGCCATTTCAATGCAGTCTTATTGATATTAGTTCTCTTACTCCTTTCTTCCATGATAGGTATAACTCATCAACACTATCTAAAAGATGTAATGACCTATACATGGTCAATGTCTCACTTCTTTTACAATATACACATCTAAGTTCTTTTCTAGTCCAGTTCAGGAAAGCAGCAGAATATCATATTAGAGACGTCACCCACATGTTTACTGCAAAGATGTTTTTCTATTCATTCAGTTTTGAGTTTAGCACCTTTTTCTGACTCTTCTGAAATATTCATTTCTCATCTTCTTCATTTTCTGGCAGAGAATTTGATTGTCATCATTGTCGTTGCTATCATTGTTTTCTCTGTTCTCATCATCATCATCATTGTTGTGATTATTATTATTATTATTATTATTATTATTATTATTATTATTATTATTATTATTATTATCATTATCATCATTATTATTGTTGTTGTTGTTGTTGTTATTAACATACAGTATTAGGATGCTATATCATTATTTCAGATGTCAAACAATAACAGAACTTTCAGCTAATTCTAAAAGTTCTCTACCAAATTATTTCTGAAGTTAATGGAATTTCTAAACATGCTTCTTAATCATAATGCCAAAATATTCTCTATAACATTCTTTTTTTCCATAAAAGAATAAAAGACTGTTTTATAAAGGATTCACCTGCCAATACATCTGCCCTTAGAAATAGAGCCAACATCTAGATATCACATGGCTTTCCAATAGCGGAAGAGAAAGATTCTTTACATGGCTTTTATGATCAAACACACACACACACAGACACAGACACAAACATACATGCTGATATATATGTGTACTCTTACACATACATAAACACACACATACATACTGATATATATGTGTACTCTTATTCATACATATATGTGCATATCTTCACATATAGACACACACATACACACAAAATTTAGATATATGCATTCATGTAAAAATTTACACATAATCACACACACACACACACTCACATCTATATACAAATAGTTACACGTCCACAAATACAAAGGCACACATAAGCACACCCACATGAATGCACACTAGTAATGCACACATGTAAATATATGTGTATACTCATGCATATGTTTATGTGTGCATGTGCATGTGTATGTGTGTGTGTGTGTGTGTGTGTGTGTGTGTGTGCACATACAGAGATGAAGCTGCCTGTCAATGCATGCATACACTCACATATATACATATATGTATGCACACTCACATATATACGTACACATATGCACACACACACACACACACACACACACAAACTTAGAGTTAAAAATCATCGTTTTTACACATATCCTTCTTATCTTTCATCAATTACCTGTTTTTTTTTTATTGGACTGCGATCATACTTAAGCATCACCTTAAAGACTTTACTCTAACGGATCAACCCCAGTACTCATTTTTTAACTCTGGTCCTGATTCTTCAGGTCTCTTTTTGCCAGACTGTTAACTTATGAAGCCATGAACAAACTAGTTATTAAGCCATGGTGTGGGACAAACACAAATACATACAAATACATACATAAACACACACGCATAGGTACTCTGCACCAATGAACAAAACACCTCATATTCTTTAAACACACACATATATATATATAAACACACACACACACATATATATATATCCACATATGTATATAAACACATACATATGCACATGCATGCATGTGTACATACACATATATACATCATCATCATCATTTAATGTCCACTTTCCATGCTGGCATGGGTTGGACGATTTGTCTGGGGACTGGTGAACCAGATAGCTGCACCAGGCTTCAATCTGATCTGATAGAGTTTCTACAGCTGGATGCCCTTCCTAACATCAACCACTCTGAGAGCTTAGCGGCTCTTTTATGTGCCATGGCATGGGGGCCAGTCAGGCAGTACTGGCAATAGCCACACTCAAATGGTGTTTTTTTATGTGCAACATGCACAGGAGCGAGTCCAGTGGCACTGGTAATGACCTCGCTTGAATAATCTTTTCACGTGCCACCGGCACAAGTGCCAGTAAGGCGACGTTGGTAATGATCATGCTCGAATGGTGCCTTTTACATGCCACTGGCATGGAAGTCAGTCATCTGCTCTGGCAACAATCACACTCAGATGGTGCTCTTAGCACTCCACTAGCACAGATACCAGTCATGTGGTGCTGTCATCGAATTTGATTTCGATTTCGTTTTCACTTGCCTCAACAAGTCTTTGCATGCAGAGTTTAGAGTCCAATGAAGGAAAGGTACGCATAAGTGGGCTAGTTACACCCCTGGCATAGGTCACAGGTTATGGTCTCACTTGGCTTGCCGGGTGATCTCAAGCACAGCATATTTCCAAAGGTCTCAGTCACTAGTCATTGCCTTGGTGAGGCCTAATGTTTGAAGGTCGTGCTTCACCACCTCATCCCAGGTCTTCCTGGAATGAGTTCCCTCAACCTCTAGGTTGTGGCACTTTTTCACACAGCTATCCTCATCCATTCTCACTACATGACCATACCAGCACAGTCGTCTCTCTTGCATACCACATCTGAGGTTTCTTAGGTCCAACTTTTCTCTCAAGGTACTTACACTTTGTCGAGTATGCACACTGACATTACACATCCAGCAGAGCATACGGGCTTCATTCCTTGCAAGCTTACGCATGTCCTCAGTAGTCACAGCCCATGTTTCACTGTCATGTAGCAAAGCTGTTCGTACACAGGCATCATACAATCTGCCTTTCACTCTGAGGGGAGGCCCTTTGTTACTAACAAAGTTATTATAGTAGCTCTCTGAACTTTGTCCATTCCTTTCTTATTCTAGCAGCTATGCTTTCAGAACTACTTCTTCCACTACTAGCTTGGTCACCTAAGTAACAGAAACTACCTACTACTTCTTAGGATCCTCCCCAGACATTTGAGGGAGTATATTTTCTGTACATTCTTAGTGTTTATTGTACCTGCACGTTTGCCAAAGACTACTTTCTCTGTCAACCTTTCCGTGATACTCCTGCACCTCTTATGTCTCCATAGCTTGCACTGGGTACACCATATGGAGTTTGTACTAATGTCTTTTCTACGTATCAAGCAGAGCCATCTTCCAAAAGGGATCAGTGGTTTTTCTGTTTTCCTACTTACTAGGACTTTAGTCTTTGCTAAATTAACTCCAAAATCCTTTGATTCCAAACCTTGCTTACACACCTGAAATTTCTTTTCTAGTCCTGGTTGTCATTCAGCAATTAGAACAAGGTCATCAGCATACAGGAGCTCCCAAGGGCAGCCAGTCTTAAATTCCTCTGTTATAGCTGGAGGACTATGACAAACAAAAGGAGGTTGAGAACGGATCCTTGGTGAACTCCTACCTGTACACTAAATTCCTTGCTATACACATTGCTGACTTTCACCTTACTGACAGCATCCCCGTACATGGCTTGCACAGCTCTCACCAACCACTCATCTATCCATAGCTTCCACTAGATAAGGGATCAGGGTATCCTGTCAAAGGCTTTCTCCATGTCAACAAAAACCAAATACAGAGGTTTATTTTTTGCTAAATACTTTGCCTGCAGTTGCCTCATGAGGAAAATAGTATTAGTAGTACTTCTTTCTGGCACAAAACCAAATTCTGACTCCTCTAGGCTAACTCTAATTGGTTGAGCTATGACCCTTTCTGAAACTTACATCAATTTGATACCTTTGTAACTATTTCTATTAAAGGCATCACCTTTACCTTTGTAGCAGTGGAGTATAATGCTGATACACCAATCGTTGAGTATGACTCCCTAGGGGACAACTGGATTAACTATACAGGTGACCAGGGCATATCCCACTCCACCAGATATTTTAAGCATCTTTGCAGTGATTCCTGATGGGATGGGGGCTTTCCCTGTCTTCATATCCTTAATTGCTTTATCTACTAACCTACTATTGATTCAGATAGCCAGTCCCTCTGTTGGGTTCACGTTAGGCAGCCCCCCACCCCTTCTCCCATGCATTCTCTATATTTAGCAGCCCTTCATAGTCGCACTTCCAAGCCTCTTTCTTTGCAATACAATTATTATAAACCTTAGACTATATATATGCAAACTTTACTGTTGAGCTAGTTAAAATATGTTTGTGCTATATCTCAGCTTCTAAAGACAAATCCACTACAGTTACTGTGGGGAAAAAATTCTGTTATGGTAAAAGGTGTAAAATACCATATCTGTCCAGATATGGTGTTCTAACACCATTTTACCATAAAAGAGAATATTTTTTTCATCATGGTAACTGCAGTCGATTTACCTTTAGAAACTGAAATGTGTCACAAACATTTTAACTAACCTAAAGTTTGTCTATGCTTAAACACTGCTTGAGACTTATACTGTTGAATACATACATATACATACATATACATACATATATATATATATATATATATATATATATATATATATATATAAAGTGAAGTATATTTGCCACTTAAATGTAGCTGACCCCGAGGGGTGGATGTTACTGTTGCTTTTAGCCCCAGGAGGACATCTCCTCCAGCTGGCTATCGACACACTTCTGTGTCCTGACTGTATTTGCCAAGGGAAGTTATCCTTCCCATCTTGATCTACGATACGTACGTACTCGAGTTTCAGGGTTATTTCCCTTCTTCAGCGTACGACAATCGCCGACCTTCGATGCAAAAGGCATCCCTTGGCAAATATATATAAGTTTTTCGATATCAGTGAATAATTTCACTGGAAAAACTTATATATATTTGCCAAGGGATGCCTTTTGCATCGAAGGTCGGCGATTGTCGTACGCTGAAGAAGGGAAATAACCCTGAAACTCGAGTACGTACGTATCGTAGATCAAGATGGGAAGGATAACTTCCCTTGGCAAATACAGTCAGGACACAGAAGTGTGTCGATAGCCAGCTGGAGGAGATGTCCTCCTGGGGCTAAAAGCAACAGTAACATCCACCCCTCGGGGTCAGCCACATTTAAGTGGCAAATATACTTCACTTTATCGTGCAGTTACTGTTTATACCTCGTTCAGAGATTTAATATATATATATATATATATATATATATATATATATATATATATATATATATATATATATATATATATATATACACACACACACACACACACATATGTATATGTATAGAGAGAGAGAGAGAGAGAGAGAGAGAGAGAGAAAGAGACACACACATACACACATATATATAAGATGGGCTTGTTTCAGTTTCTCTCTACCAAATCCACTCTCAAGGTCTTGGTCATATTGGGGTTATAGTAGAAAACACTTACTCAAGGTGCCAAGCAATGGGACTGAACCAAGAACCTTGTAGTTGGAAAGCAAACTCTTTGCGACACTCGCATCTGCACATAACAATGAATATCATTTGAATAAAGGACTCAGTGCACATGTAGTCTAAGAACTATAAATTTATTGACAGTGACATGTAGGGACAAACAGCCTTTCTGAGCAACCATTGTATTCTATTGAAGGGAAGGTGAAATTAGTCAAAGGAAAGGACTGAAAAGAAAGACGATAATACTGGTTTCAAATTTTGGCAGAAGGCCAGCAAGTTCAAGGAAGAGAGTAAGTCAATTACATCAGACCCTGAGTTAAACTAGTACTCATTTTATCAACCCCAGAAGAATAAAAAGCAAAGTCAACCTCAGTAGAATTTGAACTTAGAACATGATAGACAAAATACAACTAAGCATTTTGCCTAGCATGCTAATGATTCTGGCATCTCCAAACCTTACAGAAGGAAGACAATACTAAGTACAATGGACAGCAGTCTGTAATTTGTTTGAGTAGACATGGAAGTGATGAGGTGGAATTTGGAGAGCGTAGATGAGATATGTTAAGTGTTTGACATGGGCTATAGATTAAGAATTAAGGGTCTGGGATATAGAATGGTATGTAATCAGCTATTAAAAGCAATTTTATAATCACTTGGAAACTAAGGTAGACACATGTCTTCAAATACCTACCTGAGGAAAAGATGAATTTAGTGGCATTTCCTGAAGCATTAATGTTGCCTGGATGAAAGGAAAGGATTGACACAGCTTGGTATATATATGTTGTCACAGGCTTTGCTCTCAAAATGCAGAGCCAAAGCAGACACTATAGGGCCTGCTGTTTGCTGTTGTGACTGTTCTGCTAATCCACTGCCTTTGATTGGTTATTTTTACCTGTTGACTCTGAAAAGATGAAAGGCAAATTTGCTCTAGGTGGTTGAATTTGAGCTCAAGGGGCAGAGAGTCAAAACAAATACTCTGGAGCATTCAGTCTAACACTCTAATGTCTTTGTCAGTTCAACTCATGTGTGTGTGTGTACGAGCATATACATACATACATACATACATACATACATACATACATACATACATACATACATACATACATATGAGTAGTGTAGGAAGAATAAATGGAGAAAAAAAGAAGGATAAAGGCAATAGAAGAAAGGGTCATAGAAGTAAGGAAGAGTAATTGGAGAGTGAGTGATGTATGTCAACAATGAGTAGTAAGGTAAGAAAAGATGATGGGTGGCTATGAATATATGAGAAGTAATCGGAGAGTTTAAGTAATGGTTAGCAATAATAAAACTTAGAGATACCATGGCTGAATAAGGGCAGACCAGATGCCGTTTCTTGTACATAGACAGTTTTATGTGTATTAGGTAAAGAGATAAACAGATTATGCCATTGTATTGGATAGAGGCAAACTCAAATCCCAGCCTTCATCACAATCATCATTATAACTTCTGTTTTGTCATGATTGTATGACAGGTGTGGGGTTTTCCATCCTCCCAGAACACCCTCTTCATGATATCCAGCTTTGTGACATCTCTCCATTCCATCCCACATATTTTCATACCTCCGTCTTCCACATTTCCACCAGCTTGGAGCTCTCTACACCTCTTTATGCAACTGATATTTTCCACGTGCATCTCATGATGTACACACACACACACACACACACACACACACACACACACACACACACACACACACACACACACACACACACACACGCACACACACACACAAACACACACACATACATTAGTGAGAAATCTTGAAATAAAACTAAATAATGGCATATATATATATATATATATATATATATATATATATATATATATATATATATATATGCATGTATATATGTATGTATTTATCATGATGATGATTTATGTATGCATTTATATAATAATGTATATACACACTTATGCACATGTACACATGTATGTGTGTGTGTGTGTATGATTCAAAATTGTACAAAAAACAAAACAATAGACAGGTGAAGGAACAACAAACAAAGTGTATTATTGTGAGCTCAGGAAAAATGGAAGAGTCTTTGACATTTCAATCCTAAGCTCTTATACAGAAAGAAATGGGGAGAGAAAACAGATGAAGAGAGGAAAAAAACCAAAGCAGAGGGAAAAAATTGTGTCTGAATTAATGGCTACACATGTGTATCCATAAAGAAAATTATTGGGATTTCCAAACACATTCTACATCCAACAACTAGTGTAGCTGGGGGGTGGGGGTTCACCCCAGCCAGCACTTACTTTTCATCCTGTTATAGGCTGTTGCTGTAGACAATATGTGTTTTTTGTGGGATCCAGGGTCAGCAAACGAAAGGGCCACCCCAGGTGGCACACACTCTAGCTATGCTAGTGCATCCATCGGTATTGATATGCTATATTTAATCTAAATGAGACTGTTAGTTAATGTTAGAGGGTATTCCCCCATCTATCCATTTTCTTTACCCACTATTCCTGAGAGGATGGGTGGGGGTAGAGTCCTCAGGCACCTCCTTCATAGGGTCCAGTCAGAAGCAGCTCCCATTGCACTTTCTGGTTGGATTCCCAAATTTGACCAACTGAGACTATGGCTATTATCCAACTACCTCATTCTTGGTATATCTTTAGGTCCTTTGCTGGTTCACTTGGCTTAAAGAATCCATCTTACAATTCTTTCTTATAATATTCTGATCATATATCCATAGTACCATATCTATTGACCTGGGTAATACTGTATATATACTTTTGTGTAGTTTTTTTCCTTATGTGTTCCTTACATTTCCAATATACAGATCATCATCTTCATCATTTAACATCTGTTTTTCCTTCTGGCATAGGTTGGATGGCT